>NW_011391320.1:0-768 GCF_000754665.1 Bison bison bison
ACAGTTCAAAAGCATCAATTCTTCTGCGCTCAGCTTTCTTTATAGTCCAACTTTCACACCCATACATGACCACTGGAAAAACCATAGCCTTGACTAGATGGACTTTTGTTGGCAAAATAATGTCTCTGCTTTTTAATATGCTGTCTAGGTTGATCATAACTTTCCTTCCAAGGAGTAAGCGTCTTTTAGTTTCAGGCTGCAGTCACCATCTGCAGTGATTCTGGAGCTCAAAAAAAGTCTGCCACTGTTCCCACTGTTTCCCCATCTATTGGCCACAAAGTGATGGGACTAGATGACATGATCTTAGTTTTCTGAATGTTGAGATTTAAAACCCCCCTCTCTGCTCCCTGTCGTCCCCTCGCCCAGCCGGAGCCCCGGTGTGGACACACAGAGTGAAGCAGGGTCCACACGTGTCCCACCCAAGGTCGGTGCCCAGACACAGCTCCACGGTCCTCTCCCTGGAGACTTCCTCTGTCCTGTCTGTTTTCTGCCCTGAGACTGAACACGAGGCAGCGCACACCTGCCCGGACCTGGCTCCAGAGCTCTGGGCAGGGAACTGTCGACCAGGGTGGGCCAGGGGCTGGTGAGTCTACAGTTACAGGGGCAGGGCCCCCAGACCTGCTGTCCCCACAGATGCCACCACCCCCGCAGTGGCTGGGTCGGCCACGCTGTCTGCACGGAGAGTGTGGCGCGTGTCCCGTGAGGAGTCGGTTTTATCCCCTGTGCTGTTCATCCCCCTTCGAGTGATTAAGCAATTAAAGATCCTAA
>NW_011391321.1:0-550 GCF_000754665.1 Bison bison bison
TATTACTTATCTTTGTGTTTCCTGTGCCTACCACAGTTCACAGAACTTTTTTTTTCCCTTTAAAAGATGATTAATCACACTGAGATTTTTAAAAATCATAGATCAATAGTTTTCAACCCTGGCTGTACATTAAAATCCATCTGAGGAGTTTCAGAGATACATCAATGTGTGGTCCCCTCCTCAGAATAATTATTAATAATTCAAAATCTCTGAGAGTGGGGTGGTCATGGTTCTTTAAAGCTCCTGAAATGATACTAATATATCAATAGTATTGAGATCCACTTATACAGGAACACTAGGCAAACTATGGCTTGTAGATGGCTGCCTGTG
The DNA here is from genome assembly GCF_000754665.1 of Bison bison bison. Classification (NCBI taxonomy): domain Eukaryota; kingdom Metazoa; phylum Chordata; class Mammalia; order Artiodactyla; family Bovidae; genus Bison; species Bison bison. The sequence continues at coordinate 331 of NW_011391321.1, forward strand.
TCTTGCACATAAAAGTTTTACTGTAATACAGCTATGCCCATCCATTGCCATATTATCTTTGGTTACTTTCACTCAATAAAGACAGAGCCGAGTTGTTGTGAAAGAGATTATACTGCTTATACATCCTATAATATTTACTATTCAGCTATTTATAGAAATAGCTCACTGACCCTTGATGAAGAGGGAAAAAGTCCTGTTACTTATTAAAAAGGTGTGGGAT
>NW_011391322.1:0-575 GCF_000754665.1 Bison bison bison
AGGAAAAATTTCCAGCAGCCAAAAACAAAGCAGAAACAAGAGCCTGAAGATAAATATGTTTTAGAAGCAATGAGAGAAGCAAAATGTGGCTCTTCAACACTTAATCATGTATAGAAAGAGACAGAATATGAGGAATTGGGTAGATAAAAATGAAAAATTTTAATGCAACATTCACAGAAATCAACAGAATGAACTTTCAATAAAAAGATATTCTGCCCATTGCTATCTCAGAAAGATTTTGAAAAAGTTTGTCTGTCATGCTAGAGTTCTAAGTTTGGGTAACATAATTACTAGGCTGATTTGCCAAGTGTGTTTATTTGGTTACTTTATTTGGTTACAGAGTTAAATGTATAAAAACTTTTAAACTATTGGAAGAATATATAAAAGAATTATGCTTATGAATTTGGAATTATAAGGAGTTTTTTAAATGAGTTTCAAAAAGTAGAAATTTTATTGAAAAGACTCATAATTTGATCAAATCAAAATATAAATCTTCTGTCAAATAAAGGAAAGCATGATGTAATAGAAATGTAAAAGGCAGAAAATGCTGAAAAAATGTATTGGCAAAATGTAAA
>NW_011391323.1:0-509 GCF_000754665.1 Bison bison bison
ATCTCCCTGAAGTCCAAGGGACTCTCAAGAGTCTTCTCCAACACCACAGATCAAGAGTAATACAAGCCTTATGACCTAGAAACCTGGGGATTCAACAGCTCCCAGGTCAAAGTTAAAAGAATGGTGTGCTCTAAAGCCAAGGCAAAAGGAAGCAAAGAGCTAAACTGCTGTGCTAAAATCGAAGTGGCTCTGAGATTTGGTACCTCACATAAAGAGGGACCTAGAGCTTTAAGACTGACCCTCCAAACTGGCAAGGCTACTGGAGTTTTACCAATTCTACAAGTAGAGCATTTAGGTGCCCTGTTCCCTGACAGTGCACAGGAAGGTGACAAGACCTCAGAAGAAAATGGCCAAGTGGTATCCAAGAAAGGCTAGACTGCAGGCTGATCCGGGGCTCCCAGCCTGGACAGAAACCCTCCACCTCAGCTTAAGCAGAATCAGCAGAGCTGTTAGCCTTGAAGAGACCATCCAGGATATAGACTGAAGATCTGAGCACTCCCAGTGATGGT
>NW_011391324.1:0-701 GCF_000754665.1 Bison bison bison
CAGGATTCCTTTTTCCCCCTCAGACCTCTATTCTTCCCTTTAAGGAGACTCAAGCACTCACAGCTCTCCTCTTTCTGTTCTTCACTATCCTTAGTATCAAACTCACATGTATTAACACACACACTTTTAAACTCCATTTCTCTCTTGTTTCACTCTTATCTCTCTCCCCATCCCCCATGAATGTTCCTATTTCCCACTTTTTTTTTCCCTTTATCTGTGAACTGAAAATTACCGAACTCATCACATGGACCACAGCCTTGTCTAACTCAGTGAAACTATAAGCCATGCCATGTACGGCCACCCAAGATGGATGGGTCATGGTGGAGAGTTCTGACAAAATGTCTTCCACTGGAGGAGGGAATGGCAAACCACTTCTGAATTCTTGCCTTGAGAACCCCATGAACAGTATGAAAAGGCAAAAAGATACAACACTGAAAGATAAACTCCCCAGGTCGGTAGGTGCCCAATATGCTACCGGAAGAGTGGAGATATAACTCCAGAAAGAGTGAAGAGACGATCCAAAGTGAAAAAAATGCCCAGTTGTGGATGTGACTGGTGATGGAAGTTAAGTCCGATGCTGCAAAGAAGAATATTGCATAGGAACCTGGAATGTTAGGTCCGTGAATCAAAATAAAATTGGAAGTGGTTAAACAGGAGATGGCAAGAGTGAATATCAGCATTTTAGGAATCAGGGAACTAAA
>NW_011391325.1:0-531 GCF_000754665.1 Bison bison bison
AAGTCTTCTCCAACACCACAGTTCAAAAGCATCATTCTTCAGCGCTCAGCTTTCTTTATAGTCCAACTCTCACATCCATACATGACTAGGCTCAGCGTATAGTAGATTTTAATAACTTCCAGGTGCCCTTAAAAGAATGTGAATTCTGGCTCTTTTGGATGCAGGGATCTGTAAATGAATATTGCATCGCCTTTGTTAATTGTTCTCTTTGGAACTTTTATGTGTATACTGATAGTTTTGTCTGCCTGGTCTAACTATTAAGATTGATGGAGATGGGCAATAAGATCCTACTGTATAGCACAGGGAACTATATTCAATATCCTACGATAAGCCATAATGGAAAAGAATATAAAAAAGAATATATATATATATATATATATAACTGAGTTACCTTGCTTTACAGCAGAAATTAACACAGCATTGTATATGAACTATACCTCAATTAAAAATATTGATGGGTAGTATTCCTTTATTATTGTGGAGTTGTCTATTTCTCATTTTAGTTTTCTCAGGATTTTTGCATTTACTAAT
>NW_011391326.1:0-595 GCF_000754665.1 Bison bison bison
CTAAATCAATGTACTATCCTTTATTTTTCTGGTTTAGTATTTGGTGTGTAAGTATTAGTATTGGGCTTTCCTTGTGTCTCAGCTGGTAAAGAATCTGCCTGCAATGCAGGAGACCTGGGTTTGATCTCTGGGTTGAGAAGATTGCCTGGAGAAGGGAAAGGCTACCCACTCCAGTATTCTGGCCTGGAGAATTCCATGGGCTGTATAGTCCATGGGGCCACAAAGAGTTGGACATGAGAGAGAATTGTTGCTCTCCTAACAATTTTCAAATATACTATATGGTGGTGTTAACGATAGTCATCATGTTGTACTTCAATGCTTATTTATCTTACATCTGGAAGTTTGTACCTTTTGACCAGACCACCTTCATCCAAGTACCCTTACCATTTTTTAATGTTACATAAAGCATAAAGAACATTCTATTTAACCCTTATTTTTTCTAATGGTGCTTGTCAATTTACTCATTTATATTACAATTGCTTGTTGTTTCAAAGCTACTGGAAAGTTTGACCAGAGTCTAAGATTTTCTGTATGCAGGTAGCAAATACTTTATTCTAATGTGATTGATAAAATGAATTAGTTACTGTGATGTTTC
>NW_011391327.1:0-609 GCF_000754665.1 Bison bison bison
AAAACTTTTAAAAACTGAGAGTAGTCACTTTTTTTAAATAAAGTGATTGAACAGGACCAGAATGGTTGGCGTGATTTGGCATTGCTTTCATTTTACAGACAAAAAAAACTGATTATCAGAAAGGGTTAAAATAATGGAAGGAAAGAAAGAAGGAAGAAAGGAAGGGCTGCCAAGAATCACATAGAAAGAAGTAGCCAAGGCCACCTGTAAAATTTGAGGGTCCCTGTGCAAGATGAATATGTGCAGTTGCTTTGGAATAGTCACTTTTAATAAAGCAATTCCCAAGCAGATACGTAATGAAGGAGCATTACCTGCTACCTAGATGTTAACAAAACCCCAAACCCTGGAGATAGATTTAAGTGCATGCTTTTAAAATAAAAATCACAAAATCAGAAAAATAAGACCAAAAGAGCAAGAGGTGATGAAAGAGTTCTAGAAGGAATTAATTCAGAATTGTCTTCTGGGAGCTGCCCAGAGGGTAACAGGGCTGGTAATCGGGCTGACAGAGTTGTGAGCGAGGTAATTACCTATTATCACTCTACCCTTACAAATGATAACATCTCTGTCAAGCACTAATTGGTTATTCTGCAAAGCATTCTGGGAAGTTTC
>NW_011391328.1:0-543 GCF_000754665.1 Bison bison bison
GGGGATGGTCTTGATCCCTGTCTCCTGTACTATGTCATGAACCTCTGTCCATAGTTCATCAGGCACTCTATCTATCAGATCTAGGCCCTTAAATCTATTTCTCACTTCCACTGTATAATCATAAGGGATTTGATTTAGGTCATACCTGAATGGTCTAGTGGTTTTCCCTACTTTCTTCAATTTAAGTAACATTACTGGTGAACAAAAAGCCCTTAGTAAGCAGGAGAAAGCATCCACACATAATGTCACTTATTCACACAGGGTATGTTTATGATGTCACTGCCTGAAAGACACTTTCAAGATGTAAAATGCTAGTGAGCTTAGATGGTGTGGTTGCATCATCTTAATGTTGTAAGCCAGGCTTCTCATTTCATCATAAGTTCAAGTATTTCTTCTATCATCATTAAATTGTATTGGCTATTTTTCATAGTTGAATTAAATGATGTGATGCACTTGCAATGCATGTGAAAATATCTCTTCAGTTCAGAGATACGTTTAAAAGAATTTGATGAGGTATAAAATTCTAGACTCCATCTCCTTCAT
>NW_011391329.1:0-540 GCF_000754665.1 Bison bison bison
CTGGGATTCATGTATTTCTGTTTGGTAAATCCAGCCACCTAAAAAGCATGATTAGAATGGATTCCTTCTTTAGCTAAAAGAGAGTACATCAGTGGTGGGTGAACACAGCTCTCTCCCATCAGGGCCAGAGTTAACGATCACGGGAGGATGACGTGTCATCAGGTGGCCAGTAGGGTTCAGAAGTGCAAAGGTGCGTCTTCCTTGGCCCAGCACAGACCACAAGGTACTGGCACCCCCACAAAAGACCAGGCGATAAAGGCAGAGGAGATGAAGGCAGAGGGAGAAAACATGGCCAGTTCAGGAAGCAGCAGAAGGTGATGGGGCCCAGGAGGTCACAGGCCAGCCTGCTGGGGAGCCTCACAGTTCAAGGTGTGAAGCGCTCTTCCCAGGGTTCAGTGGTGATCACACCTGCAGGAAGGTGCACAGCTAAGCAGTAGGGGGTCACTGAAGCCCAGTGGCTACTCTGCTCCACCCTTGTTTCTTTTCCATGAAGGTAACAAACTATCTGTACATCCTGTACTCCCATGAACCTTGTACAAG
>NW_011391330.1:0-516 GCF_000754665.1 Bison bison bison
ACACTCTGGCAAATGGATTTATTTGGAAAGTCTCTGAAATAGAAAACCAAATCCTTTGGCTTATTCTTGAAAATAAGGCCCCCAAAGCAGTGAATAAATGTAAAGACTCATAGATTCTCTACATAAAAATGAAGAACTCTTACATGGCAAGCACTGAGAATGAATAAGGAAAATACAGCTGGGAAAATTATAGACAATAGACAAAGGGATAATAATCCTAAAAATTAACAAGACAGACAAATCTGTCCATAGAAAAAATCAGCAAAAGTCATGAAGATGATGTTTACAAAAGAAGAAATATAAATATACACATGACTGGCAGTAGACACATAAGAAAACATTCACGTCAACCAGTAATCAAAGAAAGGCAAACAAATTTAAGCTTCTGACAAACAAATATCAATTCCTGAAGTCTTTTCAGAGCACTTATATAAAGAAGGGGTTCGATGCCTGAGTCGGGAAGATCCCCTGGAGAAGGAATTGGCAACCCACTCCAGTATTCTTGCCTGGAGAATC
>NW_011391331.1:0-603 GCF_000754665.1 Bison bison bison
AAAGAGATGGGACTACCAGACCACCTGATCTGCCTCTTGAGAAAATTTGTATGCAGGTCAGGAAGCAACAGTTAGAACTGGACATGGAACAACAGACTGGTTCCAAATGGAAAAGGAGTTCGTCAAGGCTGTATATTGTCACACTGTTATTTAACTTATATGCAGAGTACATCATGAGAAACGCTGGACTGGAAGAAACACAGGCTGGAATCAAGATTGCCGGGAGAAATATCAATAACCTCACATATGCAGATGACACCACCCTTATGGCAGAAAGTGAAGAAGAACTAAAGAGCTTCTTGATGAAAGTGAAAGAGGAGAGTGAAAAAGTTGGCTTAAAGCTCAACATTCAGAAAACTAAGATCAGGGCATCCAGTCTCATCACTTCATGGCAAATAGATGGGCAAACAGTGGAAACAGTGGCAGACTTTCTGTTTTGGGGCTCCAAAATCACTGCAGGTGGTGATTGCAGCCACGAAATTAAAAGACGCTTGCTCCTTGGAAGAAAAGCTATGACCAACCTAGACTGCATACTAAAAAGCAGAGACATTACTTTGCCAACAAAGGTCCATCTAGTCAAGGCTATGGTTTCTCCAGTAGTCA
>NW_011391332.1:0-582 GCF_000754665.1 Bison bison bison
CAAAAACACTAAGACAACAGTAGCCATCCTAAAAGAGGAGGGCATATACCTTGCAGCATGGAGGCTTTTCTCTGTAACTACAGCCTTCAAACTATTGCAGATGTTCATCTGATATTCACAAGGCCGCTGGACTCAACATGATATTTACCCTTCAACATGTCAGGAGTCACACATCAAAAATAATAATAATACTATTAAAAACAAACAAAAAACAAAACAAAATGGGGACACACTCAGGAAGTAAACATCACCAAGTAAATACAATTCCAAGTGCTTTCAAAATCAAAAACCCTATGAATTGTGTAAAAATCCCATAAATAGTACTCAACAGGGATTCTTATCAGAGATACAAAATCTAAACTGACACAAGACGTCAAATCTGAGCACGGGAAAAGGCCACCATGGAAAATGGTCCAGATTAGAAATGGTAGATTAACATTAGTGAGGGGGATCCTTTTATGCTAGTGAGGGCATATCAATGGGAAGAGCCCGTATAAAAATCACTGTCCATGTGACTTTACAGAAACAAAAGAGACAGTATGACTAGGCCCCTCCACTCCTAGGATACTTCAGAAATACAGA
>NW_011391333.1:0-512 GCF_000754665.1 Bison bison bison
TTTCAGAGGTCCCTAAAAGCACCCACATGTTTGGTGATTCACTAGAAGGATTCACTGCTAAAGTTTATTAAGGTGAAAGGATTCACTGCTAAAGTTTATTAAAGTGAAAGGATGCATGACAGGATCAGCAAGCGGAAAAGACACAGGCAGAATCTGGAGAAATCCATGCTTAGGTTTCCATGCTCTCTCCCCCTCATGACACCAAGTGTGGTCCTTTTCTCCAGCAGTGAAAATGCAGTAATTGTGTGTGATATCTCTGCCCAGAAAAGCCCTTCAGAGACTCAACTCCCAAGATTTTTACTGGGAGCTGATCACATAGGTACCCTCTGTCCAGCAGCTACCAAAATTCTTTACTCCTGGAGGGAAGCAAGTGTTGAATATAAACCTGTTTGTACAGACGATCTAGGAACTGTGAACAGCCTTTGTCAGAGAACTGAAGGACCAGCTCAAAAGCCAAGTTCCCAGACACCAGCCAAAGGCCAACCTCGCAAGCAGGTCCTTCTGAAGACAGC
>NW_011391334.1:0-793 GCF_000754665.1 Bison bison bison
CTGCTTAGGCTCTAGATTGCTCTGCCGGGAATCATCCGTGGCCAGCCCTGGGCTGCCTGCACTTCCCAGGTCCAAGCCGCTCAGGTTCAGGCACTCGGGTAGTCATCAGCGGCGCAGACTCTCGGTTGGACCTGCGTTTTGTGTCCTTCCCGGATCCGAGCAGCTCAGGTGATGAGGTGTTTGGCGTGTGCGATTGCTGTGACTTATGGCCTCCCCACCGCTTGGTTATCTAGGTGTGCAACCGGCGCACCTTCTCTGGCAGATGTTGACCATCCAGACCCCCAAGAAGTTTTAGTTAGCAAAGAAGCCTGCTTACAGTTTTATAGATAAAGTCTCTCTGGGGCTGCGATTGTCCCCTTCCGGCTCTGGCTGCCTATCACCGGAGGGGGATGGTCTGCCGCCGGCGGCCTGGCGGTGTCTTAGGTTAGGGCTGGCTTTTCGCGTGGTAGATATCCCACAGTCTGGTTTGCTAGCCCAAATTATTTCGCTCAGATAGCGCTCGGGGTATTCAGGCCAGATCCTTGCGATGCAGCCCGCGCCACGCCTCTCTGCCCAGCCCCTGCTTGCTAATGGTGGATGCAGACCTCTGCGCTGCTTCTCCACTGGGGGACTTACCATAGGGCTTGCAATGTGCGGGTTTTAATTGTTTATTTTCCCTCCCTGTAATGTTGCTCTCTGTGCTTCCAAGGCTCGGCACAGATTCTGCAGTGAGAAGGTTTCCTGGCGTTTGGAAACTTCTCTCTTTTTAAGACTCCCTTCCCGGGATGGAACTCCATCCCTCCCTCTTTTGTCT
>NW_011391334.1:4752-5204 GCF_000754665.1 Bison bison bison
GCCTTTCTTTGGGATTGGAATGAAAACTGACCTTTTCCAGTCCTGTGTCCACTGCTGAGTTTTCCAAATTTGCTGGCATATTGAGTATATATGGGTTAAAATAAATATTTATTGTGCCTATGCTGCTCTCTCGCGGAGAAATAGAAAAATGCTTATGAATGTAATTAAAATCCAAATGTATTCTACACATGTTGGAAAAGATACTGTATAGCTTTATTAAAAACTGATACATGCTAATAACAGAAAATAAGTTGGCAGAAAAATACAAAGGAAGAAAAAAAAAATTACCCATGATCTCAATTTACTATTGACTCAGAATTCTGAGTTCTTGGGATGGGGAGATGAGGGTGTGCTACTTCTTTCAGTATAAAATCATCTTTTCTGCAATTTGAATACTAACCTGCAACTTGGTTTTGATATGTGACTCTTGCTTTTTTTGCTTATCTTTAAGC
>NW_011391335.1:0-577 GCF_000754665.1 Bison bison bison
TCTGGGAGTTGGTGATGGACAGGGAGGCCTGGCGTGCTGCAATTCATGGGGTCGCAAAGAGTCAGACACGGCTGAGCGACTGAACTGAACTGATGCCGTGGTATACTCAATAGCTATAGTACATGACTTCCCTGGTGGTCCAGTGGTTAAGAATCTGCCTGCCAATGCAGGAGACTTGGGTTCCATCCCTGTTCTGGGAAGATCCCACATGCTGCAGAGCAACTTAGCCTGGGTGCCGCGACTACTGAGCCCATGCCCTAGACCCCATGCTCTGCAGGAAGAGAAGCCACAATAATGAGAAGCCTGTGCAGTGCAGCTAGAAAGCAGGCCCTGCTCTCCACAGCTAGAGAAAGCCCTCACAGCAAGGAAGACCTAGCACAGCCAAAATGAAGAAGTGAACATGTTAAAAAAATAAAATAAATGTTTCTAAAAAGTATACTGTTGTGCTCATGAAACTTATATAATGTTAGAGACCAATGTCACCTCAATTAAAAATAGATAAAAACCAAATTTACTTCATAAAACAAGTTTGATAGTATGCCCTTTTCTGTATTTTTGGACAGATTGTTTAATAATA
>NW_011391336.1:0-672 GCF_000754665.1 Bison bison bison
CTAGACCCCGGGGCTTCCTAGGTGCCACTAGTAGTACTCTTGCCTGGAGAATCCTAAGGACAGAGGAGCCTGGCGGGCGACAGTCCATGGTGTCGCAGAGAGTCGAACATGACTGAACATAAGCACACACAATCTAGTCCCTACACATGTTAGACAGTGCAAATCAATGGGATCACAATTTCCCACTGGACCCATACACCACCTCTCAATTCTCTTCTGTACACTTCTCCAAGTAGCTACTATCACTCTATAAGGGCACTAAAGATGAAATCTACTTATAATACCAGCCATAGAGTTCAGAGACTTCAAGGACCAAATGCTTGGTGAGACACAAAGAAACTTATCCGAAACTTACCAGCTGGTTTATGACAGGACCAGGACAGGGACCCAGGCCTTCTGACTCTCACTGAAGAGTTTTCATTCCACCCAGTCTTCATCTCCTCCTGCTAAGAGCCAGGCTATTTAAGTATAAGTCCTAAGAACCAAGTCCAGATAATTTAAGTACTAGGGGTCTAGTCAAGGCTATGGTTTTTCCTGTGGTCATGTATGGATGTGAGAGTTGGACTGTGAAGAAGGCTGAGCACCGAAGAATTGATGCTCTTGAACTGTGGTGTTGGAGAAGACTCTTGAGAGTCCCTTGGACTGCAAGGAGATCCAACCAGTCCATTCTGA
>NW_011391337.1:0-530 GCF_000754665.1 Bison bison bison
GAAAATCCATGCAGCCTCAGTTGAGAGAATCTAGAGAGAATTTACATTTGCTTTTTCCAGACACTCCTGGAAGCAAATGACTTGAAATCACTTTTTATTAAACTCTCAGCTTAGCATTTTCTGAAACACATGGGTAATATAATTCTGAACCACAAATCTATCTAACAATATGTTTGGGGTTATACATTCTTAGTGGAGGCTTTTCCTAATTTTTTCCACCAAAAGTGAGGCAGAGACATATTTTCTTATTGTTTCCCTTTGCCTGTGGATATATTTTTTAGTTTATAATTTTATTGAGGATGTAGTCCTTTGAAGGTCCCAGATAAATCCCTACCCTATATACACCTAAGGTTTCATCTCATATTTCTATTATGTTTTAAAAGCTCAAGGCTCTTGAATACTGTGATTGGCAAATGTCCCCATGGGAATTATGGCTTCTCTATCCATTTATCACTCTTTTCCCCAAGTTTTTCTTCATTTGGGAACCCTATATTCATAATGTTTTGTTTTCTTGAAAGATCAGCAATGCA
>NW_011391338.1:0-598 GCF_000754665.1 Bison bison bison
AAAAGGGAAGCCCAGTGAGGGAACTGAAGACTGAGAGGCCCGCTCCTTCCCTTGGGCCATCTGAACAAAGCCGACTCTGCGAAGAAAAGGCAGGGAAAAAGTCAAGCAGAGGGGACTGGATAACACAGCTCTGGATGGTTCCTTGGGCTGGGAAGACAAAAATTTGTGTGCAGGCCTAGAGAATCAGTTCGGATATCAGAAAATGTACCCAACACTCTGCCCGAACTGGTTGAGCACTATCTGTCACCTCGTGGTGCTCAGGAGACAGATGGTGGGCTTCAGGACCTGCTGAGAAGAGGGTGGCCCTGGGAGGCAGCCCAGGCTTCCAGATGGAGACGCTGGAAAGCTCCTCCCTGGGCTCGGGGGGAAAGGTAGGTGAAGGCTGCTGAAACTGAGCTTACAAGGAACCCCCAGCCTCAAGTCCCTCAGGCCCTGAATGAACAGACAGCTCTGTCCCCACTGGAGGTCTGTGTCAGAGGAGACTCTGGAGAAGACAGCATCACTCAGAACCTCTAGGGTTTTCCAAACATAATGTCCAACATGCAATCAAAAAAGCAAAAGAGGGTGTAACAACAAACAGGACCAAGAGAAAAAAAAA
>NW_011391339.1:0-586 GCF_000754665.1 Bison bison bison
ATCTCCGACTTCAGCCTTAGCAACCAGTGGCACCCACAAAAGAAGCTAGACACTTTCTGTGGCAGCCCCACGTTCATGGCCCCAGAACTCTTCCTGGGGAGGCCTTATACAGGCCTAGAGGAGGATGTGTGGAGCCTCGGTGGCATCCTGTACACCATAGTAACTGGATCCCTCCCCTTCAGGGGACAAGATTTCTGGGAGCTGTGGCAGCGTGTGCTTAGGGGGCACTACCATATGCCCAAATATTCATCTAACAAGATAACAGACTTACTAGACTGTATGGTAACACTGAACACTACCAAAAGAGGTACTTTAGAAGATGTTTGGCAGCATCCATGGGTGAACAGGGGCCAGGAGGAGCCACTCCCGCCAGCCTGTGAAGAGCACCCTGGGGGGACAGTGGAGACAATACTGGGCTGGTGCAGAGACCAAATACCGGGCTTAGACATAAGCAGCGGCAGTGACATGAATGAACCCAAGGTGAGGACCCGCACCATCACTGTGAGACTGGGCGTTTCCTCCAACCTCAGCAGCCAAGAACATAAGCCTACTCCCAGCCCTGAGATGTCCATGCTTATTCCTGCCT
>NW_011391340.1:0-528 GCF_000754665.1 Bison bison bison
GAGGAACTCACTTCCTCCCTTGGCCATCTGTTGTTTGAAAAGAAATAATTATTCAAATATTAGAGTTTAAAGAAGCCTCAGAGATCCTCTATCCCATATGCCTCACATCACATCCAATGATTCACAAATGTTCCTTTAGCAGCCAAACTCTTTATTTCTCAAAAACATGGTACACATCCAAGTGGAGCTGGTTGATTTAGAGCCAGTGCCTCTCCCTCACTACGCCTAGAGAAGCCTCAGATCACTCTTGCAGAATCTTAGGGCCCTAGGGAACACAATGTGGAAACAAGTGAAGCATAAACTCTTTAAGGATTCTCTTAATCATAAACTTCCATGATTGAAAGATTCTTCTGAATCATCAACAACCAAACCTCTTCTTGTAGAATCAAAGATTAACCCGCCATTTAATAATAACTGCCAAATTCAGGATCTTAGTTTCCCGACCAGGTGTATGGCAAAACCAATACAATATTGTAAAGTAATTAGCCTCTAATTAAAATAAATAAATTTAATTAAAAAATAATAATA
>NW_011391341.1:0-501 GCF_000754665.1 Bison bison bison
CGTGTGTTGTTGTGTGTGTGTGTGTGTGTGTCTGTCTGTCTGTCTGGCCCAGGGCAGACACAGAGATGAAGGCGACAGGAGAGGAGGTGCTGAGAACCATAAGAGGAGGCACGAGGGTCCCCAGTCTAAGGGTGGTTGGTCGCCGTATCTCTGCAGTACCCTGTACAGGATGGGAACGAGGAAAGGATGGCCAATGATAACGCCAGACCATGGCTCCAGAAATCTGCAATTAAACCAAACACAAAAACAAGCTCATCATTTCTACCATGTTGCTGTGCGTGTTTGGACCGGGAAGAGGGGGTGCATGGTCTGAGGATTCACCCAGGACAAATCAGGTGGGGTAGGGCTTTGAAACCACTGGCTATAGAGCCTTCAGTCCACGGTCACATGGGCAGGCCTTTGGAAATGGTGGATGTGGCTATGGCAGGACTGGGATGGTGAGGAGGCTAAGGTCCTGCAGAAAAGGGCAGAGACCTGAAGGAGAAAGAGCCAAAGATTGTC
>NW_011391342.1:0-566 GCF_000754665.1 Bison bison bison
TGGTAAAGAATCCACCTGTAATGCTGGAGACCTGGGTTCAATCCCTGAGTTGGGAACATCCCCTGGAGGAGGGCATGGCAACCCCCTCCAGTATTCTTGCCTGGAGAATCCCCATGGACAGAGGAACCTGGTGGGTTATAGTCCATGGGGTCACAAAGAATCGGACACGAGTGAGCAACTAGCATAGCACAGTTTTGGTTTTGTCTTGGTATGGTTTGATTTTAACTTGGTATAATAGATAATTTTTAGCCCTAGTATTTCTATTGCTGAAAAACAAATATGTCAAATTGTTGGCTTTAGTAATGTGTAATATGGGAAGAAGGTAAAAGGAATTACTGTGCAATAATATAACTTGCCTCTGAGATTTCACCAATTAAAAGGTATTTTATTATTGTATTGTATTAATTTCATTATATTTATTTTATAAAAAAGAAGTCTGCTGTATGCTTTTGTGACCTAGAAGGGTAGGAACAACTATGAATAATGTAAATAATATAAAATATATACATTTTATTTAGTATTTTTTTATCTTTTTTTTTTTTAACATTAATTTATTTGGCTGCCCT
>NW_011391343.1:0-718 GCF_000754665.1 Bison bison bison
GCCAACGAAAGTCCACCTAGTCAAGGCTATGTTTTTTCCAGTGGTCATATATTGATATGAGAGTTGGACTGTGAAGAAAGCTGAGTACCAAAAAATTGATGCTTTTGAACTGTGGTGTTGGAGGAGACTCTTGAGAGTCCCTTGGACTGCAAGCAGATCCCACCAGTCCATCCTTAAGGAGACCAGTCTTGGGTGTTCTTTGGAAAGACTGATGCTAAAGCTGAAATTCCAGTATTTGGCCACCTCACGTGTAGAGTTGACACATAAAAATCTCTGATGATGGGAGGGATTTGGGTCAGGAGGAGAAGGGAACGACAGAGGATGAGATGGCTGGATGGCATCATCGTCTCGATGAACATATGTTTGCCTGAACTCCAGGAGTTAGTAATGGACAGGGAGGCCTGGTGTGGTGTGATTCATGGGGTGACAAAGATTCGGACACGGGCCTGTGACTGAAATGAAATGAGTAAATTAACTGTTTTGTTGTTGTTGTTTTTGTTGAGCATGTCATTGGTAATATATGAAAGGAACAAGTGTAATACATACATACATACCCGTTCAAGTGATATTTCATGTGTTACATCACTACATTCCTGTCTGACACTGTACCACACAGACTGTCACCATAATGTATCCTCAATGCATGGGATTCTCAAGGTGAAAAAGTAGGAATGGGTTGCCATCCTTAGTTCCAGGAGATCTTCCCAACTCAGATCGA
>NW_011391344.1:0-614 GCF_000754665.1 Bison bison bison
TGCCAGTCATCCACTGTGTGACTTTGGGCATAGCACATACTTGGGTGTAGGCTCTTTTGTTTTTCATTGATGAAGTGGGGGTGATGATAGTCATGGCTACCCCCTAAACTTTCTGTGAAAGACGCAAGGTCTGGGGTAGTAGCTAGCACGTAGCTAGTATGATAAATTTCTTCATATATACCATAAAATTCTCTGCATCTAGTGTAGTGCTTGGAGAGATAGTGGACAGTGAACAAGAGTTAATGCTTACAGTTCAGTACACTAATTTGATATAGCACAGTTCGAACTCTGTGACTCTCTTTTGACACATTCTGTCAGGAGCAAATGATTCATCTTTGCCAGAGGATGCGTACTTTATGCTTAAACATTTGAGTTCCATATCAAATCCCTGTGAGACATTTTGCATCTTAAAGGGGAGTAGACTCAGCTGAAGGAGACTTGTGGAGACGAGGAGACATATGATGATGAGGTGGACTCTCAGAGATTCTTACACACAGAGTCTGAAGGAAAGCTACACGGTCAAAATAGCCTGGAGTTAAAACTCACCTCCAGGACCTCCCCACCATTCTATGCAAAACAAGTACTCTGTCACCCGAAGGAAAAAATGGACATTG
>NW_011391345.1:0-675 GCF_000754665.1 Bison bison bison
GTCACAACTACTGAAGCCCACACACTCTGCAGCCCAGGCTCTGCAACAAGAGAAGCCACCACAATGAAAAGCCTAAAACAAAGAGTAGCCCCCACACTCTGCAACTAGGGAAAGACTGCACACAGCAATGAAAACCCAGCACAACCAAACTAACTTTCACTTTCCAATAAAAATGTTAAAAATACCTAAGTAATATTACAAACAACTCTATGCATATAAACCAGACAATTTAGATGAAGTAGACCAATTCCTCAGACTGCCAAAACTCACCCAAGATGAAACTGATAATATGAACAGTCCTGTAACGATTCAACAAATTGAATTTGTAGTTTAAAATCTCCTGAACAAAGATGTTCAGGCCTGATGCTTTCATTGGTAAAATCTAACAATTTTAAAGGGATACCAATTCTACACAATCTCTTCCAGAAAACAGCAGAGAACTAATCCAAACAAATTCTATGAAGTCCAGATTACTTAATATTCAGTTCAGTTTAGTTGCTCAGTCGTGTCCAACTCTTTGACACCCCGTGGATTGCAGCAAGCCAGGTATCCCTGTCCATCAGCAACTCCCAGAGTTTACTCAAACTCATGTCTATTGAGTTGCTGATGCCATCCAACTGTCTCATCCTCTGTGGTCCCCATCTCCTCCTGTCCCCCAATCCCTCCCAGCATCAG
>NW_011391346.1:0-541 GCF_000754665.1 Bison bison bison
AGTATAGTCTGAAGTCAGGCAGGTTGATTCCTCCAGTTCCATTCTTCTTTCTCAAGATTGTTTTGGCTATTTGAGGTTTTTCGTGTTTCCATACAAATTGTGAAATTGTTTGTTCTAGTTCTGTGAAAATACCATTGGTAGCTTGATAAGGATTTTGTTGTATCTATAGATTGCTTTGGGTAGTATACTCATTTTCACCATATTGAGTCTTCCATTCCATGAATATGGTATATTTCTCCATCTATTTGTGTCCTCTTTGATTTCTTTCATCAGTATTTTATAGTTTTCTATATATAGGTCTTTTGTTTCTTTAGGTAAATTTATTCCTAAGTATTTTATTTTTTTCATTGCAATGGTGAATGGAATTGTTTCCTTAATTTCTCTTTTCTGTTTTCTCATTGTTAGTGTATAGGAATGCAAGAGATTTCTGTGTATTAATTTTATATCCTGCAACTTTACTATATTCATTGATTAGCTCTAGAATTTTCTGGTGGAGTCTTTAGGGTTTTCTATGTAGAGGATCATGTCATCTGCAGACAGT
>NW_011391347.1:0-565 GCF_000754665.1 Bison bison bison
ACTAGATTTGATGAAGAGGAGATAGTCATGGAGAAATATAATATGGCAAAGAGCAGAGGTAAATGTAGTATACTGAGGGAAACAGCCTATTTGGAGTCTTTCTGGCATTCTTTTGTCTTTGGAGATGAGGATGCACCTTTGCCATCTATAGAGAAAGCACTTCTCACTTAAAGAGTATTATGACCTACTTCAGAGGTGAAGGGTGAGCAGAGGGTCAAAGTAACCTTCCTGCTACTGCTTTTTTCTCAATGTCCTTCAACTTAAAATGCCAAGGGGTCATATTTTAGTGTAGCATGGTCTGAACTCTGTAAGACAGGACACCAAAAGCATACACAAAGTTAAAAGAGATAAATTGAACTACACCTAAATGTAAAACTTGTGCGTCAAGGACACAACAGAATGAAAAGATAACCCATGGAACAGAAGGAAATATTTGCTAACAATGTATCTGACAATGAGTCACAATCCAGAATATACAGACAACTTCTAAGATTCAACAACAGAAACAAAAACAACCTGATCAAAAATGAGCAAAGAACTTGAAAAAACATTTCTCCAAAGAAGA
>NW_011391348.1:0-651 GCF_000754665.1 Bison bison bison
TCTGATGGCTCTTGCACATGAACGAAACATAGCCCCTGCAGTTTTTCTCATGGTCAGAGCTCAGTTCCACTTGCAGGGTGGCCAGCGCCTGCAGCGCATCTAGTGCCAGAAGTTCATTGGGGCTCCCGGCAATTCCTTGCCCTGATCCTCTAACACCTTCTCCTTCAGGTCTTGCGAGGACCCCCGTTGCTGCTCCTCATCAGCCAAAACCTCCACCTCCTCCGTGATGTCTTCCACAAGCAACTGGAACACCCGCCTGATCCCTGCCACGTCTCTGTCCACCAGGGCCCCGCCATCCCCTGCCGCCTCCACGCTGACCTGGGTCGCATTGTTGCCTGCTGTTGCAACTGGTGGCTGCAGGGTCGCAGCCGTGCACAGCATCACAAGGGCAGGCTGCAGGGCCCCATCCCCCTGAGCATCTGGGCTCACAACTAAGTAGGTCCAGGGTCCCAAGACGCTCCTGCATTCCTCTGACCACCTCTCGTGCTCTTCTTGGCCCTGGCCATGACCCCAGACTGGGTCAGATGTGAAAGGATGGGACATAAGAGCACCAAAGCAAGTGGGTGCAATGGCGGCCCAGGCTGCAATAAGCCTGTGGACCCACTTGTTTTTTCGGGGTGGGAGTGAGAGGCATGATCGGGAGGCAGTGGC
>NW_011391348.1:3623-4113 GCF_000754665.1 Bison bison bison
AATGCAGCTTCCCTCTGAGTGTCACCTGGTGCAGATTGCCTACAACAAAATCAGACATTGTGATCCAGAGAGACTGCCAAAATCGTCCCCCTGGTGCAGACACTCACCTTTGCCCCTTAGGCGCCCAAAGCCAATGGAAAGACCCAGAAGAAAGAGGGAATTTATATCAGGGCTTTCTGCACGAGCCATGGGGTATCTTTGGCAGGACTGCTATTGCCTTTCCCCTGGACCCTGAAAACCAGCAGGCCCCGAACTGCCCCAGGGGCTTCCCTGTATCCCACTTTCTCGAGTTCCTATGAGACATGCAATAAGCCCACCATCCTTGCTTCCTCCCTTTTCCCTCCCTCATTGGCATACCCCGGCAGAGGAGCACACTCGTACATCAACACCTGCACTTTCTTCGCCGTTCTGCACAGCCAGGGAGGCTAGAAGTGACTGAAGGCATGCCACACTCTCGCCTTGTCTCTCCTAGGATGCCTGTGGTTTTGCA
>NW_011391349.1:0-518 GCF_000754665.1 Bison bison bison
AATTCTTAAAAATTATGAAAAGAATAAATACAATGTATTTTTTATGACAATGCTCAGTCGCTAAGTTATGTCTGTGAGCCCATGGACAGAAGCACACCAGGCTTCCCTGTCTTTCACTATCTTCCTGAGTTTGCTCAAATTCATGTCCATTGAGTCAAAAATGCTATCCAGACATCTCATCCTCTGTGGCCCCTTCTTTTCCTCCTGCCCTCAGTCTTTCCCAACATCAGGGGCTTTTTGAGTGAGCCTGTTCTTTACATCAGGCGGCCAAAGTATTGAAGTTTCAGCATCAGTCCTTCCAATGAATATTCATGATTGATTATCTTTATGATTAACTGGTTTGATCTCCTTGCTGTCCAAGGAACTCACAAGAGTCTCTTCAGCACCACTATTCTAAAGCATTAATTCTTTGGCACTCAGCCTTCTTAATGGTCCAAGTCTCACAACTGTACATGACTATTGAAGCCTAGTGTGATTTTTAGTGCTTCCCTCTATCAGACCGAGTTTCAGGGCGATCA
>NW_011391350.1:0-675 GCF_000754665.1 Bison bison bison
TCCCATATCTCCTCACCAGCTGTGCAGGGGGCAACAGTGCACACCTGCTCCTCCGTGCACAGGGAGCAACTGGGAGGCAGGGCTGCACGCAATTCACCCCTGTGTCCCCAGTGCCTGGGAAGTGCCCGGCACGCAGTAGGTGTTCAATACATGCTTGATGAATAAAGGAAAAATGGGACTTCTCTGGTGGCGCAGTGAATAAGACTCTGCCTGCCAATGCAGGGGACGTGGATTCTATCCCTGGCCCAGGAAGAAGCCCACATACCACAGAGCGACTAAGCCCACGTGCCACAACTACTTAGCCTGAGCTCTAGAGCCCAAGAGCTGCAACTCCCGAAGCCCACACGCCCTGAAGCCTGTGCGTCACAGCAAGAGAAGCCACCACGATGAGAAGCCCACACGCCGCAACTAGAGAAAGCCCGTGTGCAGCAAAGAAGACCTAGTGTCAAAAATAAAAATAAATAAGTGATTTTAAAGATGAATGAGCTGGGTTTTTACAAATTCCTTGCAAAATATTGCACCTAAGTCTTGTCTATTGCCCATAGGATTGCCTATTTATTGTGTGAATCCTTACCTGTCCGAGTCTCTGATTTCATCTCCAGGCCTGTGTTAATTTGCTCAGCTAGTCCAACCCTCAGGCATGCCAACTATGGGAACTCTAGATCTGGAGAAAGG
>NW_011391351.1:0-528 GCF_000754665.1 Bison bison bison
ACTCTCTTGTCCCTATAAAATCACAGGAGAAATGGAGTGTCATTTCCCTTTTTAGAGGATAGTTGTTGTAGTGAAAATATTAAATGATTAAATAAATGATTTAAATCTACTGAAATGCTGCTTAGCAAAAAATGAAAAAAAAATCTAAATTCAAGACGAATATTAAAGCAAGAACATAATTGAAATCAGTTGCTGTTGTAAGACATGGCTTCAAAAGAGAGCTAAATAAATGTATATAATGACTGGCTAAATTCTCTGGCAATACATTATAAAAAATCACAGTCAATATTGAAAAGATTTTTACACACAATAAAAATAAATGCCTTTTAGTTATGCATAGTTTGAATAATCAAAAACACTGACTACTTTTCAGGCATTCCAGGAAAAGGTCTTTTAAACAAATTATTTACTTTGTCTCCCAAAACAACATAGTGGTGGTGGTCGTGATTAGTTGCTAAGTTATTTCCTTCTCTTTTTCATCTCCATGGACCATAGACCACCAGGCTTCTCTGCCCGTGGGATTACCCA
>NW_011391352.1:0-715 GCF_000754665.1 Bison bison bison
GATTAGATTGACTAGTTTTCTGTGAGTATGGTTTCAGTGTGTCTGCCCTCTGATGCCCTCTTGCAACACCTACCATCTTAATGGCAAATAGAAGGGGAAAAAGTGGAAACAGTGACATATTTTATTTTCTTGGACTCCAAAATCACTGCAGATGGTGACTACAGCCACGAAATTAAAAGACACTTGCCTCTTGGAAGAAAAACTGTGAGAAACCTAGACAGTGTATTAAAAAGCAGAGACATTACTTTTCCGACAAAGGTCCATCTAGTCAAAGCTGTGGTTTTTCCAGTAATTTTGTATGGATTTCAGAGTTGGACCTTAAAGAAGGCTAAGTGCTGAAAAATTGACACTTTAGAATTGTGTTGCTGGAGAAGACTCTTGAGAGTCCCTTGGACAGCAAGGAGATCAAACCAGTCAATCCTGAAAGAAATCAACCCTGAACATTCATTGGCAGGACTGATGCTAAAGCTGAAGCTCCAATACTTTGGCCACTGGATATGAAGAACTGAGTCATTGGGAAAGACCCTGATGCTGGGGAAGATTGAGGGCAGGAGGAGAAGGGTGCAACAGAGAATAAGATGGTTGGATGGCATCACTGATTCAATGGACATGAGTTTGAGGAAACTCCAGGACATATGAAGGACAGGGAAGCCTGGTGTGCTGCAGTTTATGGGGTCACAAAGAGTCAGACATGACTTAGTGCGACTGAACAACA
>NW_011391353.1:0-503 GCF_000754665.1 Bison bison bison
AAACAAAAAACTAACTAGCGTAGCATGTGTACACTCCCCTGAAACTGGTATTCTTTAGACTTTTGACATTGTGGTGCTGCACTGGACAAAGGGCTTCGGTGATTGACCCATGGATACTTAACAAGATCAGAGAAGCAGAAGAGAGGGCACACTTGAAGGCAGCAAAACCATTGAAATAATGTACAAAGATGTGGCAGCTTACAGGGGGTCCAGGAAGCCCAGAATAGCCATCAGGGCCTGGAAATCCAACAGCTCCTTGAGTTCCATTACAGCCATCCAGGCCAGGTGGGCCTCTGGGTCCTGGCTGTCCAGGGTGGCCCTGATGAAAGAGAAAAGAAGGGATTGAGTCAGTCACAGGATTAGACTCTCAGCTAATCCAACAAGTTCCACAGTGAGAGATGCCAAGGATGCTCCCAAATTCTGGCTCCTTGTCCACTGCCTTTGCCTCATCACCTCTGCTCCCATCTCTGTTCATTATATTCAGGTGTAGGTAGCTGATGACA
>NW_011391354.1:0-518 GCF_000754665.1 Bison bison bison
CAAGATCAACTCCAGAGTTGAAGAAATCATGACTAGAGAATGTCAGTTTCAATATCCAGTTTGTTATAGTATATACTGGATCATTAGGGGCTTCTGGAACTTTCTGCCTCCATACTACACAGCACAATTATAGGTATTCAGTTTCTTCTTTGAAGCTCTCCTTCCCCATAGGGTCTCTACTACAATCACTTCTCCTTCCATAGGTGAGAGGTAATTGGGGGTATTGCTCTTAAGGGTAAACACACTTTTAAAGGCTGTTCTAGCCTAAAAAACCCAAAGGAATGAAGCTCTACTGAGATCACACAGCCACTCTGCAATCACTTCATAGCTTACTCTGCTTTTTGAAAAAGCTAGACTTGTTTCTAATTCTAATCCACGGCTACCTCATGAATGCAGAACACATCTATCTGAGTCAATGTGAAATTATGACCACATACAGAGAAAAGCTCAATTGTCACCCCACCACAGGCAGAACCAGACGGAGGAGACAGGCTATAAACTGGGATCAAGCAAGCCAT
>NW_011391355.1:0-614 GCF_000754665.1 Bison bison bison
TTCTGGTTCCTTAGTTTGCTTTCTTCATGAAGATTTTATATTTAGTTCATAAACAAATGATCTAGAATTATGAAGAAATATGCCCTGTGAAATACCGTCCTTCCGTCCTCTAGATAGGAATAGCCAAGCATTCCATTCTGCGTCCTACTCCCTAAAGTTAGGAAAGCACTAAGAAAACTCAAGAATTTCAGAGACAACACCAGTCTCTACGACTGAGCGCTTAAAGCCTCCGCAGGTGATTGGAAGAGGCAGCCAGGGTGGAGAACTGATACCTAAGAGAAGTCAGGGCATCATCCAGAGGACTGCCTCTGAAAATTAAAAAAAAAAAAAAGAATTACAGAGACTGTATATATCCTGTGTTTATGCAGGTGTTTAGGCAAACAGTTGCCCCAGGGACTATCTGTTATTGGTTAATTGTGTTTGCTTAAATGAGTAGACTCTAGATGCTATCATATCACAGAGAAGTGTTTCTCAGGATGAAGCAGAATCAGGAGCATCCTGTTACCAATTGTGTCCTCTCCAAATAGAGATAGTAAATCAGCCTGATTAGGGCAGAAATAAATGCAAAAGAAACAAAAGAGACCATAGCAAAATCAACAAAGCCAAAAGCTGGT
>NW_011391356.1:0-589 GCF_000754665.1 Bison bison bison
AATAGTATAAATATGTGTTGGGCAACATTCAAGACATACTTATGCAAACGTATTATCTGTTGCTTCTCTGGAGTTCAGATTTAACTGAGTGTCCTGTGTTTTTGTCTGGCAACTGGAGCGTAGAAACTTCAAGACTTAACTATGGATTTGATGTGAGAAAAACATCAGCAAAAAGAAGTTACAGATGCCTGAGGTTGTTAGCCTGAGTCGCTGGGAGCCTTGGGATACTACTATATATAAGAAGGAGAAGTAAAGGCATTTTGTGGAGAGGATAAACATTTAATTGGGAATTTTTAGTGAGGGAGATAGTCATCACGTTATCTTAGAATAGTAATTCTCAAGCAAGGGTATTCTGCCCCCAGGGGATATCTGGCAATATCTGGAGACACTTTTTGATTGTCACAATTTAGGTAGGGTGAGGGGGGGAGGCAAATGCTATTGACATCTACTGGGTAAGCATCCTGAGATTTGTTGAACACCCTGCAACACACAACAAAGAGTTATCCCACCCAGAATGTCAATAGCAGCGAAGTCGAGAGACCCTACGTTAGAGGAAGGGGTAAAAAGGATGTTTTTAGAATTTGTATAT
>NW_011391357.1:0-509 GCF_000754665.1 Bison bison bison
TCCATGAACATGGGATATCTTTTCATATGTTTGTGTCCTATTCAATGCATTTTTTCAAGGTGTTGTTGTTTTCGCTTAGTAGATCTTTCACTTCCTTGATAAACTGTTTCCCAAGTAGTTTATTGTATTTTGTTGCCATTTTGAATGGGATAAGTTTTAAAATTTCTTTTTCAAATGTTTCTTTGTTAATGTATAGAAATGCAATTCATTTCTGTATATTGATTTTATATCCTGGATCTTCACTGAATTTGTTGAGTAGTTCCAACAACTTTTTGGTGGAGAATTTAGGATTTTTCTCTATATAAAATGGTATTATTTGCAAATAATGGCAATTTCACTTTTTCTTTTCTAATTTAGATGACTTTTATTTCTTGCCTAGTTGCCTATGTATTACATTGATTGATTACATATTTCTTGCCTATGTATCACATTGATTAATTTGCAAATATTAAAGAATACTTGCATCCCTGGGATCAAGCACACTTGGTCATGATGTACAATCTTTTTAA
>NW_011391358.1:0-519 GCF_000754665.1 Bison bison bison
ATATTAGTATTCTTGTTGAAATCTTATCATAATTATAGAATAATTTGGCAACAATTGATATCTATATAAAATCTTTTCATACTCCCAAAAGATACATCTTTCCATTTCATCATGCATTTCATTGTGTTTTTCAGTATTATTTCAGAATTTTCTTCAAATAGCTATTGTAGATTTGTTCTTAAATATATTCTTAGTATTTATGTTTCTAGCTATTATAAATTGTATCTTCCATTATAAATGTAATTGGTTGTTAGTGTGCAGGAAGACTGTTCTATATATTATTATTTTTATCCAGCCATCTAGCTCAATTCCTTTAAAATACAGCTGTCTCTCAAAGTCTGTGAGAGATTGGTTCTAAGACACCACCACCAAAGATCAGATACCCAAATTCACAGATGCTCAAGTCCCTTATAATAAGTAGTGGAGCATTTTAGTATTTGCATATAAACTGCACATATACTATCATATACTTTAAATCATCTCTAGATTACATATAATACCTAATACAATGTAAATGAT
>NW_011391359.1:0-522 GCF_000754665.1 Bison bison bison
TCCTTCAGTTCATTTCAGTCGCTCAGTCGTGTCCGACTCTTGCGACCCCATCGAATCGCAGCACGCCAGGCCTCCCTGTCCATCACCAACTCCCGGAGTTCACTCAAACTCACCTCCATCGAGTTGGTGATGTCATCCAGCCATCTCATCCTCGGTCGTCCCCTTCTCCTCCTGCCCCCAATCCCTCCCAGCATCAGAGTCTTTTCCAATGAGTCAACTCTTTGCATGAGGTGGCCAAAGTATTGGAGTTTCAGCTTTAGCATCATTCCTTCCAAAACATCCCAGGGCTGATCTCCTTCAGAATGGACTGGTTGGATCTCCTTGCAGTCCTTATGCTGCACAATTATGTATTTATTTACTATGGTTAACTTTTCTTTTCTATTGAAGTAGAGTTGATTTCTGTTGTGTTTATTTTAGGTTGACAGGAACTTGGTTCGGTTATACACAGAGGTACATCTGTTCTATTCTTTCTCGGGGTCTTTTCCCACACAGGTTCTTTGAGAGTGTTCAGTAGACTTCCCC
>NW_011391360.1:0-588 GCF_000754665.1 Bison bison bison
AGAGTAAATAACCAGAGAAAGGAGGATTCCTCTCTGGGAGAGGAAGTAAATTTCCAGGGTGGAGACCCCGAGGAGTAAAAATAGCCCAGGAGGCTCCTAGGAGCCACATGCACAGAGGAACCTTGTTTTCCCAGCTGGAGAGGCTGGGAGCTGGGAGCTGGGATCAGGCAGCAGGGAGAGGCTGGCTGCAGAGCAGCAGACAGCAGTCACACAGAGTTAAAGTGTGTGTCCAGTAGGGATGTGTGACCTGTGACTCCCTGGGAGGCCGTGTTGTCCCTCTAGGCTGCTTAGTTTACCCTGATGTTTGCCATCATCAGTGGAATGTCTTCAGCAGGGAATTGTTTTAGTTCCCCACTTACACTGAGGCCCTATAGGGAACAAGGCCAGTGCTAGGCATAGGGGAGTAAGAGATGAGGAGGCCACCATCTCTGCCCACTGAGAGTGGTCCTGGTGAGCTCTACTAGGAGCAGACCAGTGACTATGGGGGCTTCCAAGCTGGCGCTAGTGGTAAAGAACTCGCCTGCCAGTGCTGGAGATGCAAGAGATGTGGGGTTTGATCCCTGGGTCGGGAAGATCTCCTGGAGGAGG
>NW_011391361.1:0-726 GCF_000754665.1 Bison bison bison
GCTCATGGCTCTGGGTTCCTTTTGGTGTACTGCATCTGAGGTGGTCTGCATTCCCCAAGCAGAGACTGTTTCTGATTGTTACTCTTCTCTAGACCTGTGTATGCTGGGTAGTGGCATGTCACTGCTTACATGGTCAGACATGCAGTCGTTGTAACACATCGTGTCTGAAAGCAAAGGTGTTGGTGTGTGTTTGTGTATGTGTATGTGTGTCTGTGTGTGTGTATGTGTGACTCCCATGTCTCAGTTATTTTCGGGATCATCCACATTTACAACAATAACTGTCTGCTGAGACTGCTCTGGTGTACTGTCTCTGGTCATTCCTGACTTAGAGGCCTCGGAGCTGTTCCTCCTCAGATGCAGGCCTGAAGTAGACACACAATGTCATGGCTTCGACACTGACAGGTGTGGCCCTGCCATGACTCTATTCAGCTGTGCCTTTGAAGCCTGCGAATTCCCCAGTACCACACTTCCTTCAGGGTTCACCAGCACTCGCCCCTACCCCTCCTCCTGCTCCTGCCTCTGCACCTACTTCTCCTCCTCCTAAGTAGACCCCAAGGAGCAGCAGAAAGGATACCACTTTGTCCCAGAAGCCAGGGATGCCCTGGATGGGTGCACTCCTCTGAGCCAAGGCCTCCTCTGATGGCTCTTCACATGAACCAAACATAGGCCCTGCGGTTTTTCTCATGCTAAGACGTCAGTTCCACTTGCAGGGTGGCCAGCGCCTGT
>NW_011391362.1:0-548 GCF_000754665.1 Bison bison bison
GAACAAGGATAGGACCGAGGCTAGCTCAGCGCAGAGACCGAGATGCAGGCTCAGGAGTGTTTGTTGGGGGTTTGAAAATGGAGGGCCCAGCCAATTTAGTGCAGAGACCGTGAGGCGGGCTCAGGAATATTTGTTGGGGACTTGAACATGGGAAGGACCCAGCCTGCTTCAGGGCAGGGACCGAGATTTTGGCTCAGGAGTATGTGTTGGGGGATCTAACAAGGGCAGGACCTAGACTCGTTCAGTGCAATGACCGAGATATAGGTTCAGGAGCATTTGCCAGTGGCTTGATCACATGCTTGACCCCGCCTAGTTCAGTGCAGGTAATAAGATGTGGGCTCAGGAGTGTTTCCCGCAGCTTGAACATGGGAAGAACCCAGCCTTCTTCAAAGTGGGACCAAGACGTGGGCTCAGGAGTCTGTGTTGGGGGATATAACAAGGGCAGGACCTAGACTTGTTCAGTGCAGTGACCTAGAGGTGGGCTCAGGAGCATTTCGCAGAGGCTTGAGTAAATGCTGGACCCAGCTAGTTCAGTACAGGGAATGAGA
>NW_011391363.1:0-500 GCF_000754665.1 Bison bison bison
GAAACTGACAGAATTCCAAGGAGAAATTGGAAAACACATCATGATTTGGGGAGTTCTACTGCATTTCCCTCAATATTTCAAATGTTAAGCAGAAAGCAAACAAAAGAACAACCTAGCTAGAATACTTAGAATTTTGTGAACAGCACAATTTGCAAACAGGAAGTTCTGAATGTGTATAGAACTCTGCACCTAGCAATGAAAGAAAACACATTTTTCTCGAAAACACATACAGTTTTTACCAAAATAGGCTGTATGCTAATCCGTAAACTAAATCTAATAATTTTTTTTAAAAAATCAGTATTATACAGATAAAATTTCCTAAAACTCAACCACTATAAATTAATGACAAAATATATCTGAAAAATACAATGTATTTTGAAATTAATGAACAATTTTTGAAGTTTGTGTAATTAAAGTGAAGTCACTCAGTCGTGTCCAACTCTTTGCGACCCCATGGACTGTAGCCTACTAGGCTTCTCCCTCCATGGGATTCTCCAGGC
>NW_011391364.1:0-704 GCF_000754665.1 Bison bison bison
AAACCAAACACAAAAACAAGCTCATCATTTCTACCATGTTGCTGTGTGTGTTTGGACCGGGAAGAGGGGGTGCATGGTCTGAGGATTCACCCAGGACAAATCAGGTGGGGTAGGGCTTTGAAACCACTGGCTATAGAGCCTTCAGTCCACGGTCACATGGGCAGGCCTTTGGGAATGGTGGATGTGGCTATGGCAGGACTGGGATGGTGAGGAGGCTAAGGTTCTGCAGAAAAGGGCAGAGACCTGAAGGAGAAAGAGCCAAAGATTGTCTGCTGCACTGGAGACTTGTTCCACACACGTAAGTAGAACCGAAAAGGTCCTGGGCCTGTGCTGCCCAGGATCAGCCCAAAAGCCAGCATGCTGTCTCCATGAGGGTGGCACACACTGACATGATATGACACAAAATGCAAGATAAGCTAAGGTAGGCTATCCGTGCAAAACGACAGGCATCCTAGGAGAGACAGGGTGTGAGCATGGCATGCCTCCAGGCACTTCCATCCTCCCTGGCAGTGCAGGTAGGCAAAGAAAGTGCAGGGGTGAGTGTACGTGTGTGGCCCTCTGCTGGAATGTGCCTGTGAGGGAGGGAACAGGGAGGAAGCAAGGATGGTGGGCTTATTGCATGTCCCAAGGGAACTCGGGAGAGTAGGAGATGGGGAAGCCCCTGGGGGCAATTTGAAGCCTGCTAGTTTTCAGGGTCCAGGGTC
>NW_011391365.1:0-512 GCF_000754665.1 Bison bison bison
AACTCTTGCGACCCCATGGACCGCAGCACGCCAGGCCTCCCTGTCCATCACCAACTCCTGGAGTTCACTCAAACTCATGTCCATTGAGTCAGTGATGCCATCCAACCTGTGAGAACAGCAAAAAGTCAAGAGGAGAGCTCTTACCAGAAACTGAGTCTGCCAGCACTTCTAACTGGAATTACTAGCCTCCAGAGCTGTGAGAAAATAAATTTATGTTATTAAAACACTCAGTCGGTGGTATTTTGTTACAGCAGCCTAAGCATGTTTTTACACTGCTTCATATGTAGCTTCCAAGATGGCAAGCAGACTTGGGCTGCTGTTTCCTAAACTCAATCCTGGAGAAACTATAAAAACCAGAATGAAAAGAACAATACCAGCAACAAAACAACATAAATGAGAAGCCCCTGGGAGAGACTAAGTCTGTGTTGAACTAGAACCTGAGTGTGGGCAGGTGGGGGCATGCCCTGAAGTTGAGACAGGTCTGTAGCCTGCAAGAGAGGCAGACAACAGGA
>NW_011391366.1:0-743 GCF_000754665.1 Bison bison bison
TTGCTGGTGCTGGAGCAGTTCCTGGACGTTCTGCCCAGTCATATCCAGAACTGGGTGCAGAAGTATCATCCACAGAACGTCAAAGAGGCTGTGGCCCTGGTAGACCGCTTTCAGAGAGAATCTGGTGGAATAAGCAATGAGGTGAGCAGAAAGATTCCTTACGTGTACGCTGTGAAAGAGGGTGAAAGTGGGGTCAATAATTGGAGAATGAGATGGATTAAGTCACTCTTCTGTTGTTCCTTTAGAATAACTAAGTGCAATCTGAAATCACAGGCTTGCAGTGACACCTTCCAGGTTGGGGAGTTCCTGAGAGTCTTTTCCTGGCCTTAGAAAAAGAAATGCATTTTGCCCTCTTTAGGGCCAGGGTGAATTGAAGGTGGTGGGCCTGGCCTAGCATGGCCAAGGAGATAGGACCTAGCATCCAAGAAATAAAAGGCAAGAAAATGCTAGGAAGGGAGAAAAAAACCTCCGAATGCAGGATTTTAAAGGTCAAAGGCAGGAGAGGGTAGCAGCCAAAGTATAAATCAAACCTTTCTGGGGAGACTGCAAAGAAAGAGAGGAAATGGAAAGAGAAAAGGGAAACAAGGATCAGAAAGAAGAAAAAAGCTAACAGTAAAATGGAGAAAATCTGAATGCTGAGGGGTGGTGCTCTCTGGGCTGGGAACACACATCGCAGGGCCAGGAGAAAAGCGTCTCCGTGGCCTGCCTTCATTGCTTTGCCTTGGCCTTGCTGGTGAGTGGGT
>NW_011391367.1:0-579 GCF_000754665.1 Bison bison bison
ACACAAGACTAGTTTGCACCATAACACAAGGGGACAGCAGGCCCTTATTTGTATCAGTGGTACAATGATGAGGAGGAGCACACTGAAAAAAAAAAAACAACCTGTAGAATATGTGGGTGAGGGTGCTTAAGGTGGATGGAGCACAGTGGGCTTGCCACTGTCATAGGTGACATGTACTTCCTCAGTCCACCCAGCTCAGGTTCCTGGGTAATCTGCGATTGCACTGCCCAAAGTGTTCCCTGTGTTTCATGCACATCCCAAGTCTAAGCCACTCAGGCTCCTAGATGATCTTCAAGGGCACTGAACTCAATTGGCTATGTGCATTGTTTCCTTCCCTGTTCCAAACTGCTCAGGCATCTGGATGGCAAGAAAGGCACCTCCAGGGTAGGTCATGCATCTTATGTACCTGTCAACCACTCAGTTTGTCTGTAGCATAAGGGAGTCAGAGAAGGCAAGGTTCAGAGAAAGAATGAGACCAGCACTTTACAGGAACAGATCACCTTTAATAAGGTGAGAAAGGGCAGCAGTCAGATTAGTGAGCTGCTGCACTAACCCAAGACAAGAGTAAATATATATATA
>NW_011391368.1:0-673 GCF_000754665.1 Bison bison bison
AATTGTTCACTATTTTATGTACTGACTTTCCAGCATGGTGCCTGATCTAATTACATTTGCTAAAAATATCCTGTAGTAAGATTTCCATATACACATACACTAGCTCACTAATGCAAAAATGATCTATGGCATTAGGTGATGGAAGCATTTGCTTAATAAGTATTTTAGTAAATCATTTAGGAGTATACCTCCTAGAATAATAAATACTGACTGAGTTTAGATCCTGGCCCATCATATATAATTTTAATGTTCAGCAACTTATCTCTTTTACCTATCATCACCTGTAACATTATATTATCAACATCATAAGGCTATCTTAAAGATTAACTGAGATAATCCATGTCTATCATTTAGACAAAAAAAAAACAAAAAAACTAGTAGACACACATACACACACAAATGGTAGATGATATTCATTGTTGTTGTTCAGTTGCTAAGTCATGTCTGACTGCCACCCCATGGACTGCAGCATGCCAAGCTTCCCTGTTCTTCGCTATCTCCTGGAGTTTGCTCAAATGAGTCGGTGATGCTATTTAACCATCTAATCCTTTGCTGCCCCATTCTCCTTTTGTCTTCAGTCTTTCCCAGCATCAGGGTCTTTTCCAATGAGTTGGCTCTTTGCATCAGGTGCTAAAGTATTGGAACTTCAGCTTCAGCATCAGTACTTTCAATG
>NW_011391369.1:0-760 GCF_000754665.1 Bison bison bison
AACACTTTCTAATACCATACACAAAAATAAACTCAAAATGGATTAAAGATCTAAATGTAAGAACAGAAACTATAAAACTGCTTAAGGAAAACTTAGGCAAAACACTTTCTGACATAAATCACAGCAGGATCCTCTATGACCCATCTCCCTGAATAATGAAATAAAAGCAAAAATAAACAAATGGAACCTAATTAAACTTAAAAGCTTGTGCAAAACAAAGGAAACTATAAGCAAGTTGAAAAGACAGCTTTCAGAATTGGAGAAAATAATAGCAGACGAAGCAACTGACAAAGAATTTAATCTCAAAAATATACTTCAGGATGGGGAACACATGTATACCTGTGGTGGATTCATTTTGATATATGGCAAAACCAATACAATATTGTAATGTTAAAAAATTAAATTAAATTAAAAAATATATATACAAGCAACTCCTGCAGCTCAATTCCAGAAAAATAAATGACCCAATCAAAAAAAATGGGCCAAAGAATTAAACAGAAATTTCTCCAAAGAAGACATACAGATGGCTAACAAACATGTGAAAAGATGCTCAACATCACTCATTATCAGAGAAATGCAAATCAAAACCACAATGAGGTACCATCTCACGCTGGTCGGAATGGCTATTATCAAAAAATCTACAAACAATAAATGCTGGAGAGGGTGTGGAGAAAAGGGAACTCTCTTACAGTGTTGGTGGGAATGCAAACTAGTATAGCCACTATGGAGAACAGTGTGGAGATTCCTTAAAAAACTGGAA
>NW_011391370.1:0-517 GCF_000754665.1 Bison bison bison
GACCTTGGCCAGTTCGCATCTGGCCAGCTTTCAAGGCCCGTCTCCCGCCTCCGTTTTCGAAGCCTGCTGGTACACAGGGTCTGTTCCCGCCTCTCGCCATGTGCTTGCCTTTTGGAAATGGGTTGGGGGTAAATTAATCACGTCCCTCCTGGACCGTGATCTGACCCTTGCACTATTATTTATATTCCCTGGTGTTTACTGCTTTGACTTGAAGCTGGGTTGCATACTCCCTCCGCTCACTTAACCACCCTCCCCATTTCCGTTGGGTGAAGAATCAATGCGACAAAGGATTTTGAACTGCAAATGGGCCTGCCTGGGAATGAAGGGCGGACGAAATGAGGAGAACTGTCCTGGTCCTCCCGGGTGGTCTGGGGGCCGCGAGAGCCCCCCATGGATCATTCCATTGCAAGGCAGGTGGCAAAAAGGGTTTTGGGAGTCACACCAAACTCCTGGAGGGGAGCTGGCCAGGAAGGAAGTCGTGCATTTGGGGCTTTTCGCTGACTCCTGGGTTCAGAAG
>NW_011391371.1:0-563 GCF_000754665.1 Bison bison bison
ACTGATCTGATCTGATCTTACCTAGCTTGGGCTTCCCCTGTGGCACAAGGCTAAAGAACCCACCTGCCAATGGAGGAGATGCAAGAGATGCGGGTTCAATCCCTGGGTGGGGAAGATCCCCTGAAGTAGGAAATGGCAACCCACTCCAGTATTCTTGTCTGGAAAATCCCATGGACAGAGGAGCCTGGCAGGCTATAGTCCATGGGGTCGGAAAAAGTCGGACAGGACTGAGCGTGTGCACGCGCGCGCGCGCACACACACACACACAACGTCTTACCTAAAGCTTGTGCTGTGCTTTCTCACTCAGTTGTGTACCGCTCTTTGCAACACTATGGACCACAGTTCACGAGGCTCTTCTGTCCATGGGGTTCTCCAGGCAAGAATACTGGAGTGGGCTGCCTTGCCCTCCTCCAGGGGATCGACCCAACACAAGGATCAAACCCAGGTCTCCCGCATTGCAGGTAGATTCTTTACAGATGGGCTACCAGGGAAGACCACATAAAGTTTACAATTGCTTATAACTTTCACTCTGCCTCAGTGACATTTTCCTATCTTTGTTCTCT
>NW_011391372.1:0-518 GCF_000754665.1 Bison bison bison
CATTCAAAGCTCAAGTATGTTCTAGTAGAGATGTTGTATCTTCTTGTTCTCAGAAACTGTCTTTGGATTAAGATTTAATTGATATTGGAATAAATGACAGGTTTGAATAGTTATCTTGACAAATATAGTACGGCTCACATTAAATAGTCATTTGACTCTCACCAGTAAAAAATCTACTGTAGGTCTCTCACTGTGTCTACAGCTGGTGCCATCCACACCCCTCCACCTTTACCCTCCACCAACCCCAACCATTACACATCTTCCTCCATTCATAAATTCTTACTCCAATTCCCCCACTCTTCAGATTGCCAGGAGACACAAAACCTACTTGTTTTAGTCAAAATGGTGTCATCTATGAGAACCAGCGAGGTATGCTTGTAGGACTTCTCTGGAAAATGTAACTCTGGGTTATGTTCTAATAAAGTTGTCCAATGTCTTTATAAAAAAATCATTCAATATCTCACATAAATTCTAAAATTAAATCTAAAAATAAGAAAAAGGACCAACTAAAATAACAT
>NW_011391373.1:0-647 GCF_000754665.1 Bison bison bison
ACAGATAGAGGCGGCCCTGTGGTCAGAACACTGCATGGCAATAAGGAGCCTGAAAACACGAGGGATTTCCCGCCCGGCACACTTCTTCAGCGCCTCCATCCTGGGCCTGGCTGAGCATGTGAGTCCCCTCAGGCAGCTGCTTGCTCGGGAAGGCAAGACAGATGGCCGCCCACCCCCGGCACAAAGCAGGTACCTCGTACACACCCAGGGAAGCCCCTCAGATGCTCTGCACCCACTCATTGAAAAGACCTATCAAGGGCTGGACAAGAGCCTGGCAGAGTGGCTTCATAGAAAAAGGGACACTGTCAAGCAGGCTCCTCACTTGACAGATGAGGAGAAATTAAGCCTCCCCTTGTCGGGGGCCCCAAAAGAGCCCTTCCTGTCCTGAGACGCACAGGGCTGGAGCCCGTGATCCCTGCCCGAGGTCTGTGGGTGTTTAGTCTGGGGGCTCACTGGTGTCTGGACAGCAGGCCCGAGGTTTGACTTCATTGCAGGGCCTGCATCTGGTGACATTTTCTCCTTTCTCTTTTCCTTTTTCAGCTGAGCACTCTAAGGGTGTCACACCTCAGCACCCTCTGCTCGCTGGGGTGTCCAGTTTATAACATGCTCTCTCTTAAAAGGTGTTTGTCCTGAGGAGCATAGCAAAT
>NW_011391374.1:0-403 GCF_000754665.1 Bison bison bison
TGTCCAAATTTCCCAATATTTAATCCATCTCCACTGTTAGGAGTAAATCTCCGAGGCCTTAGGCCTAATGCTCTCTGGCAAATTGACGTAACCCTATCCCGCCAAAAAAATGAGTCTACTTATTTTATTTTAGCTTGCCTACCCTCTCCCTATGTTTTTCTCTTCACTAATGATTCCAAAGGACTTAATATACAAATAAATTATTCAGGTGGGCCTAACATAGTATCTTGTGAACAATGTACGCTCTCATCTTGTGTGAACCCTCAATATAACATTTGTTCCTTTGCAGTGTTGCGAAGTCCAGCCTATCTTATGGTGTCTGTGACTGCACTCACTTATTGGTATGATAACTGTGGTCTTGCTGTGCTGCAACAATTACAAGATTTGATGTGATCATGACTGT
>NW_011391374.1:4794-5238 GCF_000754665.1 Bison bison bison
TGGGCCCTGAAGGGACAGTCGTGTAGTATCTAGGACACTGTCCTTTCCAAAATGGGGATGCTCAGACTCTTGCAAGCTGGCTTTGGAGCCTGAATTTGGGTCGTGCATGTGCAAGTGACCTCCTGAGACTGTGGATTTGGGGATTCGGTGTGTCCGTGAGTGAAGCAAGTGTACCTCAAATCAGCTGTGGTTGCAGTGCCAAAGTCCAGGTGATACTATTAGAGGGAGGGTGAATTAAGTTTTTTTTCTGTTGTTTTGTTGTTTTTTTTTTTTTTTTTTTTTCAGAATCATTCTTCCATGGGTCCTGCCATTCCCTGGCTCCTGTTACTGTTACTCCTGTTACTCCAGGGTCCCAGTGCACCTGTGTGCTGACTTTGGGATCTTCTGTGAATTTCCACATTCACCACTCGGCATCTCACCACCACCACACATGCTGCGCTGGAA
>NW_011391375.1:0-516 GCF_000754665.1 Bison bison bison
CCCCTGGAGGAGGGATAGGCTACCCACTCCAGTACTCTGGCCTGGAGAATTCCATGGACTGTACAGTCCATGGGGTTGCAAAGAGCTGGACATGACTGAGGGACTTTCACTTTCAATTCAGTTATGTTTAAAATATCAATCTCATATCCAGTTAAAAACTTCTTCCCTCTCCCTTTCTCAGGCCTAACCCATGTCCGGGGGACCTGCCATTAGGTCTTCGTACTTGAGCCTAGATTTTGAGTCTGTAGAAGTCCTATACTACTTCTTATTATACAACCCAGATGGAAGGAAAGTGGGCACATATTGGCACACAGTGCCCATAATACTATGGACACATAGTGTAATGTGCTTGGGTGTACTTGCTTCATATGGACAAAAACTAGGATTATAGTTTAAAGTATCTTCAGTTGTTAAGTTCTTCATGATTCTATAATGTACTGATGACTATTGCAACCTTAAAGGCTTTAATCACCCAGACACCAAATCCAAATTATTTTTGCAACACAGAGTTAAAGT
>NW_011391376.1:0-513 GCF_000754665.1 Bison bison bison
AGAATCCCAGGGACAGAGGAGCCTAGTGGGCTGCCGTCTATGGGGTCGCACAGAGTTGGATATGACTGAAGTGACTTAGCAGCAGCACAGTTGACAAAACATTGAAATGTACAGTTTCAGTGGGCTTATTATTGGAGATAAATTATTTTACACAAATTAAGAGTGACACATAAGAGTCAGGAAAAAAAGTCTTTTCATTTAATTGATCTTATATTACCTAAAAGAAATTTACAGCTTTTGAAGGGAAGCTGTTCAGCCTCTCCTCACCTATCTTTTCTAAAAGCTGGTTCATTTTTAAAAAACACTGAAGCAGTTATGCCCTTAGAGATTTTTTTTTAATGTGCGGATGCTTTGTTATAATATCAAATTAGATTTCATTGAGAAATAAAGCACTGGAGTCATATGTGACTCAAAAGCTATTTCCTAACACCAAAGGCTACTTCCTAACACCAGAGGTAGTTTTCAATGGTCCGCATGGTGAATTAGTTCCATAGCCCCTATTCATAATGGGAG
>NW_011391377.1:0-575 GCF_000754665.1 Bison bison bison
GAAAAACCAGGACAGTTCCAGAAGAAATCTGTTTATGTTTTATTGAGACTTTGACTGTGTAGATTAAAATAAATGTTGGAAAATTCTGAAACAGATGGGAATATCAGACCACCTGACCTGCCTCTTAAGAAACCTGTATGCAGGTCAGGAAGCAAACAGTTAGAACTGGAAATAGAACTACAGACTGGTTCCAAATAGGAAAAGGCGTACCTCAAGGCTGTATAATTGTCACCCTGCTTATTTAACTTCTACATAGAATATATAATGAGAAACATTGTGCTGGAGGAATCACAAGGTGGAATCAAGATTGATGGAGAAATATCAATAACTTCAAATATGCAGAGGACACCACTCTTATGGCCGAAAGATAAGAAGAACTAAAGAGCCTCTTGATAAAAGTAAAATGGGAGATTGAATAAGTTGGCTTAAAGCTCAACATTCAAAATACTTAGATCATGGCATCCAATGCTATCACTTTATACAAATAGATGGAAAAACAATGGAAACAGTGACAGACTTCTGTTTTTGTGGACTCCAAAACCATGGCAGATGGTGACTGAAGCTATGAAATTAAA
>NW_011391378.1:0-661 GCF_000754665.1 Bison bison bison
AAAACTACATTCTTGAAAAGTTTGCTGATTATTTGGCCAAGACAAGTTAGTAGGTCATTATTCACAGTGATTGCAGGAAGAAATAAGAAAGATATGCAAAGACTATTACTAAATGCATTGCCAACACATCAGTGTACTAAACTGGACAGTAGGAGATATATTGATACATTAGGAAGTGAAGAGTAATATGGCAGAATGAAAGGTCTGAAGGGTTGAAGGAGAAGACAGAGAATAAACATTAAAACCTTTCAAAACTACTCTCTTTTAAAGATCTAAAACATGCTGGGATAGAGTAGAAGAAAAGAAACTCATCAGATAAACCCTAAGCATGTATTTAACTATTTCAGACATTTAGTTTTCTGATCCTCTCTCCCTTCCCAAACCTACTCTCAATCACTTGTATGTGGCGGTGTGAGTCTTAAATGATATCTTACATTCTTTTTTTTAATGCAATTTAAACCTGATATTTACTATTGGAATAAAAATGATTTATTTCCTGGTAAAGTAATCTTCAGCACGAGACAGCATTCTAGGGGATTGTAGGGGTCTGGTGAAATGGGACATCCAGATTCCATTAACTGTGTTCCCACATTCTACAGTAATATAAAGCCAGCGTTGTAACTTTTCTCCTAAACCAGACATGATTCCTCACCAGCCACAG
>NW_011391379.1:0-639 GCF_000754665.1 Bison bison bison
AAGGTGACTGGGAAGGCTGTAGAGCACTGGAGTTTCAGTTTTAGCATCATTCTTGGAACAGCTGACTCTAGATACCCAGGAGGAAAAGATGAAGATCTCCCATCAACTGAGGTCCAAAGGATGTGTCAAGGTGAGCTGAACCCACCTAAACTCCTCATGTCTTTCTCTGACTTATTTAGTATGATCTTCTCTAGGTCCATCCATGTTGGAAAAAATAGCATTATTTCGTTCTTTCTTATGGATAATATTCCATTGTATGCATAATATATCTGTCTTTATCCACTCACATATTTAAGTGCCTTAAGGTCGTTTGCATGTCTTTGCTACTGTACATTGTGCTACTATAAACACTGTTGTGCATATCACTTTTCTGATGGGAGTTTTCATCTTAATGGATATATGCCCAGAAGTGTTATTGTTGGATCACATAGTAACTGTATTTTTAGAGTATAAAAAAACTCTATACCAAGGAAGGAGATAATGGGCAGGTAGTTTAAAAGGAAGGAATATATGTATACATATGGCTGATTCATGTTGAGGTTTGAAAGAAAGCAACAAAACTCTGAAAAGCAATTACCCTTAAGAAAAAATAATTATAATTATTATAAAAGACCTGCTTACTGTTTTCAATAGTGGCTG
>NW_011391380.1:0-573 GCF_000754665.1 Bison bison bison
ATCAGTGCCTGCGCAGTCATGTGATCAGTCCTGATAGCCACGTGATCAGTGCGTGCACAGTCCCATGATCAGCGCCTGTCAGTCACTGATCACTGCCTGAGAAACACGTGATCAGTGCATGATAGCCACGTGATCAGTGCATGCTCAGTCACGTGATCTGGACTTGATCAGCCACGTGATCTGTGCCTGCAGAGTCTCGTGATCAGGGCCTGCTGAGCTGCGTGATTCCTGCCGGCTCATCTGCATGACAATTGCCAGCTGAGCTTCGTGATTCCTGTCGGCTCATCTGCTTGACAATTGCCAGCTCAGCTGCGTGATTCCTGCTTGGTCACCTGCTTAATTATTGCCACTTGAGCAGCATGCTTCGTCACTGCTGAGCTCCATGCTTATTGCCTGCTGATTGCATGGTTCGTGTCTGCTCACTCTTTGAGTATTGCCCCCTGAGTTCCCTGTACGGGCGCCACCTGCCAGGCACCAGCCTCAGCTGATCCAGGGTATTCGAAAGAGAGATGGCCTTGGCAACTATTTATATGCTAATCAGAGATGTCAAGAATAAGAGTATGAGGATAGCTC
>NW_011391381.1:0-507 GCF_000754665.1 Bison bison bison
GAGCTGGAAGTGCAGCCTCACATGTTCAAATGACGAAAGTGAAGAAAATAACCAGGCAAAGAAAAATAGGGTGCTTACCAAAATTGATGCTCCTGGACAAGAAAGTTTGTACTTCTACATATGTGCAATTCCTCTCAGGGATGTTGGTGTGTACACAAGCATGTGTGTGCATATGTTCATGAAAAGCACCTGACGGTATGTTTGTGAGTATGAGGTGTAGAAACTGATCTAACCAGGTGATGGAAGTTGGATAGCGAAACCGTGAAGGTCATAGGGAAAGTACATACTCTGGCCTTCAGAAACACTGGAGCCAGTGTACCAATCCCTGTTATCTCACTGAGTGAGCAATTTCTAAGTGGAATTACAGTGGTGCACCCAGGATGCCTGGCAGAAAGGAGAGGCAGAAAGAAAGTGCCTGGGGGTGACCAGTGAGAGTGCCGAGGATCTGAGACACAGAACAGGCTGCAATCCCAAGACACAGAAGCCATGGTGGGTGATCCCACAGCC
>NW_011391382.1:0-518 GCF_000754665.1 Bison bison bison
GAATCCCAGGGACGGGGGAGCCTGGTAGGCTGCCATCTATGGGGTCGCACAGAGTCAGACACGACTGAATCGACTTAGCAGCAGCAGCAGCAGTGAAAGCATCTAAATATCCTTTCATTATCTGTCATCTGACAAATATGAAATATACGAAAAAAAACAACAAAAATTCACAAACATTTGAAAACTGGCTTGTGTGTATTGCGGGGGGGGGCAGGTTGGGAAGGCTCAACTTCAGCATAAGTCAAGGAAACAGAACAGAAATAAATGTAAATATTATGAACAAAAGTTTAGAGGTGGGTAAGAAATGAGAATTCTCTGACACCTTATGAGAGAATTTATTGAAATCAAGTCCCAGGGAAGGTGGCAGGGAAACTTTTACACATGTACAAAAGTAAGCTGGTAAGAGGATATTTGCTGCAGGATTGCATGAAATAGGAAGGAAAAATGGAAATATAGGAAGCTGTCCAAATGTCCATAACTATGTGAGTAAAGGCTAACAAAACCATTTATACTTCTCT
>NW_011391383.1:0-599 GCF_000754665.1 Bison bison bison
GTGTACGAGACAGCAAAAGAGACACTGATGTATAGAACAGTCTTATGGACTCTATGGGAGAGGGAGAGGTGGGAGATTTGGGCGAATGCCATTGAGACATGTAAAATATCATGTATGAAACAAGTTGTCAGTCCAGGTTCGATGCACGATACTGGATGCTTGGGGCTAGTGCACTGGGACGACCCAGAGGGATGGTATGGGGACGAGGAGGGAGGAGGGTTCAGGATGGGGAACACATGTATACCTGTGGTGGATTCATTTTGATATTTGGGAAAACTAATACAATTATGTAAAATTTAAAAATAAAATAAAAAGCAAAATAAATAAATAAAAATAAATAAATAAAAGTTCAGTTCTACAGACTTTTAAGCAGCAGATGTTAGAAATAAATCAAAAGCCCCAATGGTAAACTACATGTTACCCTTACAACACTTTGAATTCAATATATCCACCCAAAGAGGAAACTGAAAATTTAGATACATTGCAACTTGACATCTGTGGGATAGAATATGCAAATGTCAGCTTCCTAAGTGGAGGCCTGCAAACTTTATCCTGATGACCAAGTCTTAATATCAGAGAATGGGGCCTATTAAAATGGA
>NW_011391384.1:0-537 GCF_000754665.1 Bison bison bison
CTCTGAAGAGTCTCCTCTAGCATCACAGGTTCAAAAGCATAAATTCTTTCAGCCCTCAGCCTTCTTAAGGGCTTCCCTTATGGCTCAGCTGGTAAAGAATCTACCTGCGGGAGACCTGGGTTT
The DNA here is from genome assembly GCF_000754665.1 of Bison bison bison. Lineage (NCBI taxonomy): Eukaryota > Metazoa > Chordata > Mammalia > Artiodactyla > Bovidae > Bison > Bison bison. Next base: position 124 of record NW_011391384.1, read on the forward strand.
GATCCCTGTGTTGGGAAGATCTCCTGGAGAAGAGAATGACTGCCTACTCCAGTATTGTGGTCTGGAGAATTCCATGGACTGTATAGTTCATGGGGTTGCCAAAAGTCAGACATGACTGAGCCACTTTCACTTCACAGCCTTCTTAATGGCCCAACTCTTACAGTCTTACATGACTACTGGAAAAATCATAGCTTTGACTACATGGACTTCTGTTGGCAACATGATGTATCTGCTTTTGAATATTCTGTCTAGGTTTGTCATAGCTTTCCTTCCAAGAAGCAAACATCTTTTAATTTTATAGCTGTAGTCACTGTTCAAAGTGATTTTGGAAACTGATAAAATAAAATCTGTCACTGCTTCACTTTTTCCCATATATATGCCATGTAGTGATGGAAGAGGATGCCATGATCTTAG
>NW_011391385.1:0-579 GCF_000754665.1 Bison bison bison
GCTCAATGGACATGAGTTTGAAAAACTCTGGCAGATGGTGAAGGACTGGGAAGCCTGGCGTGCTGCAGTTCATGGGGGTCTCAAAGAGTCAAACATGACTGAACAACTGAACAGCAACATTAGACAAGGATATTGATTTTCCTGAAAATCAGTTTGATGGCATCATTATTTTAAATTGTTATTTACTTCTTTATAGTCTGTGATTTCCGTTTTAACCTCCCCTCAAACTCAAAAGTTTAGAAGAGGTCAGTGTGCTTTGGTTGTTAATCTCTAATTAATTGAATTTTATTTATTGACTTATTTATTGGCTATCTTTTGTTGCCACTATATTTATAATTTCATTACATTTTGTACTATTAAAATCTTTTAATAGTCTTTCTAGCCTTAGGGTGGATAATTTTAAAACTATTCCATTGATATTACTCAGCCATAAAAAAGAACACATTTGAGTCAGTGTTAATGAGGTGATGAACCTAGAGCCTATTACACAGTGAAGAAGGTCAGAAAGAGAAAAACAAATATATATTAACTCATATATATGGAATCTAGAAAGATGGTATTAATGAATCTACTTGCAGG
>NW_011391385.1:4753-5140 GCF_000754665.1 Bison bison bison
TCTGCTTTTTAATATGCTGTCTAGGTTTGTCATAGCTTTTCTTCCAAAGAGCAAGCATATTTTAATTTCATGGCTACAGTCACCATCCTCAGTGACTTTGGAGCCCAAGTAAATAGTCTGTCACTCTTTCCATTTTTCCTCATCTATTTACCATGAAGTGTTGGGACCAGATGCCATGATCTTAGGTTTTTGAATGTTGAGTTTTAATCCAGCTTTTTCACTCTCATCTTTCACCTTCATCAAGAGACTCATTAGTACCTCATCACTTTCTGTCATTAGGGTGGTGTCATGTGCATATCTTGAGGTCATTGATATTTCTCCCTAACCCTCAACAATCACTAATATCTACTTTATGTCATTAAACAGCAAAGAGGCATATATGAGAAT
>NW_011391386.1:0-540 GCF_000754665.1 Bison bison bison
TCACACTCCCCTCTCAACATGAATACTCACCTGTGAAGATCATTCCAATTCTTCCACTCTGTCTTCTAGCCAACAGTCCTGATGATTATTTTTCAAACTGGCGTCCTGGTCTCTTTGGTTTGGGGAATAGAAAATAGCATACCCTGCAAGCACACAGGCCTCTACTTCCAATACCCTGAGTCTTTCATTCCCTTCAAGCCATGCTTCTTGAAGGCATAGACTCCAGGAGCATCCTTATCTGGTTACCTCTTGATTCCTCCTCTGAGTGCATATCCACAGAACATCCCCTTGCTGACATATCCCAAGACCTCCGTAGGCCAAACCATAGTACCCAGTGCTGTATTGGCCACAGACACATTCCGTCTTCAAAAACACTTTCCTTGGTCAGAGTCTGTGACAGAAGCCCATCCTAGCTTTCATCTTCCTTCTTAGTTCGTTACTTCTAAGAATCCTTGTCTGTCCATTTACTTTGATCCCCTCCTAAATCTTAGTTTTGTTTTCCTCTGATTTCCAACCTGTGCCCTGTGCTCTTCCATTCTA
>NW_011391387.1:0-607 GCF_000754665.1 Bison bison bison
TTTTCTGCGGGTTTTTAAAGCATAGCATATTGTTTGTGTACGTACATAGAGGAATACGCACACAGAAAAAGTAAGAAAGCTGCTTAGAAACAAATGCTAACCTCTCAGGAACCTGAGCTTATAGATAGTTTAATTTTTTTCTTTTTTAAAAAAGAATCTGTCTAAATGTTCTACATTGAAAGTTTTTCAGTGTAAGAAGATCTGTTAAAAGAATAATCGTGCATTTACAAATACTAGTTGACTGGCATTTCACCAGGCATGCTCTTATCAGGTCTGTATTTCAGAGGAGACGAAAGCCATATTTTGGCTTACATGCCCGTAGCCATCTGCGGTCGGTAGGGTTCCCTATAAATGATGATTCTGGTGATATTTTAAGAAGGGTCTGTAGTGAACCCTTCTTCCCGTAACTTGTCGATAAGAATTAATAAGATTCTACAGATCTTCTTTAATATAGAAGAACTTTTTTTTCTTTTTTTGTTTAAGATGTCCTTGGGGAATGTTTAGGAAAAGCAAATACTCTGGCAGGAGGCATTCTGCTCACTGAGACCAAGCCCAGGAACACTGAGAGAAAATTTACCCTGAGGGAGCTTCCGAAACAGAATGAATC
>NW_011391388.1:0-596 GCF_000754665.1 Bison bison bison
TGTAAGATTGCTATTTTAATTATAAACATGTTGTAAGCAATTATAAAATATATAATATTGATTCCATTTACAGTATAATTTATAAGGTAGTAATTATTTTGGAGTAAAAGTGATTATAAAGTATATTTCTTTGAGGTTTTCTCTGCTCTTTCTGTGATATATAGTGTCAATCTCTCAGGACCCAGATTAATAAACACTCAATGAAAATCTATTGAGATAGCACCTCAATGTTAATTTGAGTAAATATATGATGTCAAATACTTTGAGAAAAAAAAAATAAAAACTAACACAAATTCAAAGCCCAAGGGTCACATATTGTGTATTGGAAACAAGCTAGTAAACAAAAATAATTAAAATTCTGCCATAAATACAGTTTTGATAGATGACTTCATAACTTTGACAGTAGATTCTAGCTGGGGAGAATGAAGATGGGCTTCATGTAGGAGGAAGCACCTGATGTAAGACTTAAAGCAAAAGAGAGAAGATGAGATTATGGGAAAACATGTTAGATACTTCCCGGAAAAGGGCCTATGAAATGATCAGATAGAGGTCAAGTATTTTGAAAAGGAAAGTTTTTACTTCACCCAATCTGTTTT
>NW_011391389.1:0-515 GCF_000754665.1 Bison bison bison
AGCTAAAATAGCACTGATTTACTTAACAAACATTTACTGAATACCTATTATGTGCTAGCTGCTAGGGATCCAATGGTAAGTAAAAGCAAGCACAGACTCCAAAGAACTGGAAATTGCTGGGAGCAATCTGTCTGATTCTGGGTCTGTGCCACTCTCCTTGATCACCACCAACGCAAACCACCTTCGCCTATTCCCCACAGTGCTCTGAAGTTTCAACTGCTTGTTTTTCTTCTCAGAATCTTTCACTAGGAATCAATGTTGTTTTGCTTTTTCCCAGAGGAACTATGTTTCTATTTTATCAATAGTTCCCCTGAAAATAAACATCCAAGTCTAAAATCTATAATCTATAAATGTGGCTCTTATGAAGGACTCAAGATGGTGCACTGTTCGCTATATTTAGATGAAGGTAGAAGTGAAAGACGGAGAAGGCGATGGCACCCCACTCCAGTACTCTTGCCTGGAAAATCCCATGGACGGAGGAGCCTGGTAGGCTGCAGTCCATGGGGTTGCTAGGA
>NW_011391390.1:0-632 GCF_000754665.1 Bison bison bison
CAGTTTTGTACCACATTCTCTGATCTGAAGTTCAGTGTGTCTGTACAGATAGTGCATGAAGGGAGAGGAAGGAGGATGAACCAAAAAGGTAAATTCATGGTGTACCTAGACTAGCATGCTAAGGATTCTGTAGCCATTATCGAGTCTCTGAAGGTTTTTGAGCTGAAAAATGACTAACAGACCTTTTAAAAAATACTTCCCTGAATAGAGTAGTGGTTAGCCAAAGTTGGGGAGGAGGGAAGTGTGGAGATATTGATCAAAGGGTACAAACCTTCAGTTATAAAAGGAATAAGTTCTAGAGACCTTAAGCACAGCATGGTGACTATGTGGTGATGGTGGTGGTAGTTTAGTCGCTAAGTTGTGTCCCACTTTTGCAACCCCATGGACTGTAGCCCACCAGGTTCCTCTGTCCATGGGATTCTCCAGGCAAGAATACTGGAGTGGGTTGCCATTTACTTCTTCAGGGGATCTTCCTGCCCAGGGATCATGGTGACTATTGTTAATAATAATATATTATATACTTGAAATTTGCTAGAAGAGTAGATCTCAAGGGTAATCACACACACAGAAGCACACACATGCACACACACGCACACATGCACACACACACGGTGACTATGGGAGGTGATGGA
>NW_011391391.1:0-607 GCF_000754665.1 Bison bison bison
ACAGTTCCAGAATGGTGTCATTCATCACTGTCACAGTCCCTGTCGATGGTAAACTCTTCCATCTTATCTGCAGCCACCAGTAAATGAGTTTGCATTTAATATTGTAAAGAGCTTTCTTTGTTTCTGACATTTCTCCACCCACTGATACTTGCACTTATGTGGCTTGCTGTCACCTTTTTCTCTGCCAGTTGGTTGGCAGGAACCAATATTCCCCAGAAAAGGCAAGAGGATCATCCTGTCACTCCGGAAATCTGTCTAATTTTCATCTGACTTTGATTACAAGTGCTCAATTTCTTCTTTGGATGAGAAACACAGACTTGGGAAGAAGAAAAACTTACGAAGTTGCCAGATAAAGCTGAAAGTTGCAAATGACTGGGTTGGACACTAGGAAACTTCCGATTTGAGTTCCTGCCATGGGCTGACTTAACTGTTGTGTGTGCATGCTCAGTTGTGTCTGACTCTTTGTGACCCCATGGACTGTAGCTTACCAGGCTCCTCTGTCCATGGGATTCTCCAGGCAAGAATACTGGATTGGGTAGCCATTCCCTTCTCCAGGGGATCTTCCTGACCCAGGGATTGAACCTGGGTCTTCTGCATTGCAGGCAGA
>NW_011391392.1:0-501 GCF_000754665.1 Bison bison bison
TTTCTTAGTGGATGAACAGGTCATAGGAAAAGAAAACTATCTTAGGCACTTGGAGTTAAGCTCTGCCCTTTTTATCTTTGAACTTTTATGAAGTATAGTTGATTTACAACGTTGTGTTTAAATCTTTCCTACTTATTGACAGGTAGATGGAATGGATATCCTGTGTGTCCGGGAGGCCACAAAATTTGCAGCTGCCTATTGTAGATCTGGAAAGGTAAGATTTTTTTTGGCCTCTGAGCTAGAGATTTCTAATGGCATTTATCTGTCTTAAAGTTGAAATAAGTGTCCATTGTGGCAATTTAGAGGTAGCTGCTAATTGAGATGTATAAGATAGAAGCAGGATCCACTTGAGTCAGTCGGGTCCCTTTATAAATAACATGGTCTTGGTAGCTCACATCCTAGGAAACATTCCATGTTTCCCCCGTTTGGGGTAAATCTTTTCTTCCAGTGTTCCCTCAGCATTCTGCCTCTGTCTTTGTTGTGACAATCTATTTTGCCTTC
>NW_011391393.1:0-560 GCF_000754665.1 Bison bison bison
CCATATAAGTGGTATAGAAGTTATAGTAGCTTTTTTGTATTAATCAATAAACACTAAAGGGACTTCCCTGGTAGTCCAGTGGTTGGGAATCTGCCTTGCAATGCAGGGAACGTGGGTTTGATCCCTCGTTGGGGAACTAAGATCCCACATACTGCAGAGCAACTAAGCCCTGGCACCACAACTAGAGAGTCTGTGTGCCACAACAAAAGATCTTGCACAATGCAACAAAGATCCCACATGCTGCAACCAAGACCTGATGCAGCCCAATAAAAAAATAAAAATAAAATTTTAAAATACTAAAAACTGAACTGCTATTATGTGAGGGTCCAAAGGGTTTTGTTATTAATATCAAAAGGGAGCCTTAAAGTCATGATAAGTCAGTAAAAAGATATCCTTTTAAGAAAAAAAACCTTTTTTTTCATAATACATGATACATTTAAAAGCTTTAGAAAACACACATAAACAAAACAGGAAGAAACCCAGTAGTCCTAACTTCAGGCTCTACTACAAAGCCACAGTTATCAAGACAGTATGGTACTGGCACAAAGACAGAAATATTG
>NW_011391394.1:0-685 GCF_000754665.1 Bison bison bison
TTCTGACATGGACATCAGAAGGGGGCCAGAGAATGCCCCCCTTGCTAGTGTTAGCCAGGGAGTTACATACATTTTAATTTAGTTATTATAATACATCAAAAGCATGTCTGAAATTTGTGAAAATTTTACCAGACCTACTCCCACAATTTATATTTTAGGATAACAGGATTAGAAGTTAACAATAGAAAGATCCTACCAGACCCACTCCCATAATATAGCTTCTAAAATATAAGGATTCGTCAGAAGGTTTTCAGGGAGGAGAAACTGTCCTCAAGCATGATACACTGTTGCTATATAATTCTAATTACAGAGTTTAAACTGAATTGTTTGCTGTGTAATCATCATTTCAAAGGTTTAAAAGAAAAAACAAAACAAAACATTTTCTGTGACTAAGACTAATGAATATAGAGAAAAACAAACAAGCAAGCAATTCTCCTCCTTGAGAATTCCAGAACCCTATCTCTTCCTCAAGAATCCAGATATTTTTCTCTTCTTTGGGTAGGCCAGACTTCTTATCAATCTGCATAGGAATTGACTATCCCCAACACAAGTTCAGTTCAGTTTCTCAGTCGTGTCCAACTATTTGTAACCCCAAGGACTGTGACACACCAGACTCCTCTGTTCATCACGAACTTCCATAGCTTGCTCAAACTCATCTCCATTGAGTTAGTGATGGACTCAATCT
>NW_011391395.1:0-563 GCF_000754665.1 Bison bison bison
AGGAGTTGAGCCCAGGTCTCCCGCATTGCAGGCAGATTCTTTATCCTCTGAGAACCAGGGAACATATCCATATGAAGTGTGTACGTGAATTGCTCATAGTAGCATTGTTAATAGTAGCCAAAACACAAAAATCCCAAATGTCCAGAACCTGATGAATGATTAAATAAAATGGAATACACACACAATGAAATATTATTTGGCTATACAAAAGATTAAAGGTCTGCTACATGCTACAACATGAAAGAAACTTGAAAACAGAATGCTAAGAAAAAAATTGTCAGGCACAAAAGACCTATAGAGATAGAAAGTAGATAAGCTGTTCTCTTGGGCTGGGAATGGAGGAAAAGATGGTGTGTGATTACTAATGGGTTTCTTTAGGAATAGGGCTTCTTTCTGGTCTAACAAATCTTTTGTAAGTCATATCTTGGTAATGGTTACACAACTCTCTGAAATGCTAAAGCTTCTGAATTTTTCAACTATAATGGCTGAAATACATGTATGCTGTTGTTCAGTCACTAAGTCATGTACGACTCTTTGCCACCTCATGGACTGCAGCACACCAG
>NW_011391396.1:0-755 GCF_000754665.1 Bison bison bison
TTAGGAAATGGCATAATGGGCATATTAAATTTCTTTTCACTTTAGAAACTAGCAATGTAAAATCCTTACATAGAATTGTAAACAGTAAACAGTATGAGCATAAATTTTTCTAGTGGTTTTCTATGCATTGCAACCAATGTTTATGTTCATTCTTATAGGCACAGTTAATTAGATAACTTATGGGAAATTTGTATGAGCTTTTTCTTTATGGCATGATCTATATACATGCACAGTTGTGCATTGTGTTGTATAATAGAAGAGTTCCTGAAAATTATGTGTAAATTACAATTTTAAAATTATTTTTAAAACCGCGGGGATTTTTTTTATTTATAGAAAAGCTGCAGTGGATCCTTTTTGAGTTGGAGAATCCTTTTGAAATATGAATAGTTGGCTCCTAACATGCTGATGTACGTTTCATTTTATTGTGTTTACTTGAAGTAGAAACCCTCTACATTTAATATAGTAATAAACTGCATAATTAATATTGTTATAATTACAATGATAAAAGCAGTCTTTCTGATTTCAGTGATGGCTGTTCTTCATGAGAATTTCTTTTAAAAAGAAAATGTAAAGTGCAGTGGTGGAAGAGTTATTTTAAAAAATTACAATAGCTATGACTCCTTTTATCACAAGGCTTTCCTTAACTCTCATTCAACATCACTCATAGCCAGGGAAAGGCTTCAATAGCTGACGCGTGGGCTGTTCTGGGACAGAGGAGAGAAAAGTGATCAACCAGGTTGTAGAATGAAAAAAGG
>NW_011391397.1:0-654 GCF_000754665.1 Bison bison bison
AGGGATAACACCCTGAAACTTGGTAGAAATCTTATTGTTTGACTGAAATGATCTCTGAGTGACACCCCTAAACTCTTTGGAGGGCATTGGCCTGCCTAAATAATGCCATGAAGCATCCCCTTCCAGCTTTCTGAGGCTTAACAAAGAATTTTACAGTCACACTCATCTTTAGACAACCTTTATTTAAAAAAAAAATAAGAATAATGACCTATAGGTGATGTAAAATGTTATATTTAGACCATCTTATATCAATGCCTTGTATATGACCTTGCTTCAGAGCCATTAATTTTCGCATCTTCTGTCATCTTAAAAGACTGGAAAATTTCCAAATCAGCAAGTTCTGTCTTATTTTTAAATAGTCTTTCTCATATTTATTTATTTATTCATTTAATTTCCCTTCATATTTTACTATAGGCAGCAAGAAACCAGGAAGCACTTTTGGCTGTTTGGCTGGAATTCTCCTTGGCTAGATATCTCAATAAATAAGATACAGTTTCTCCTTCCAGGTCATTAGGTACATTTTCTACTTTTCATAAAAAAGCCTTTTCTCTGCCCACTCTCCAGGCTCTTTCCCCTGCCTCTCTTTTCTGCCAGGCATCCAGGGTGCACCACTGTGATTCCATTTAGAACTTGTTTGCTCAGTGAGATAACGGG
>NW_011391398.1:0-655 GCF_000754665.1 Bison bison bison
CAAGAGATGCAGTTAAAATATTACATAGAGGGAAATTTATAGCCACAAAAGCATAGATTAGGAAAGAAGAAATATTGGAAATTCTAATTCAGAAATTAGGAAAAACAAAGCAATGTAAAATCCAAAAAAAGTAGAAGAAAGAAACAATTAAGATAAATTAATGTCATAGAAAAATATTACACAAAATAGAAATATAATAAAGAGAACAAACAAACCCCAAAGTTGGCTCTTTGAACTATGAATAAAATTGACAAACCACTGATGAGGTTAATCAAGAAAATAAAGACGAAATGCACAAATAATCAACATTATGAGTGAAAAAGTGGACATTACTACAGACACAGCAAATACTGAAAATATACAAAAAACTTAACACCAACATGTTTGAAAATAAAAGCAAAATGCATACATTCCTGGAAAAATATAACATACCAAAACCCTTCTCAAGAAGAAATAAGTATCTTGAATTTTCTTTTAGTTAGTAATACAAAAACTTCTTATCTAGAACTCTCTAGGCCCAGATGGTTTTACCAATAGGTTCTATAAATGTTCAAGAAATATTTCCAATTTAAACACATTCCTTCAGACAATAGAATAAAAGGGCAAATCTTCCATTATGCTTTGTGATACTACCCCTAATCTTGATTCTAATGCT
>NW_011391399.1:0-605 GCF_000754665.1 Bison bison bison
CAGATAGATACTTAGAGAGATATCCTATTCTCTATTTCTCTGGAGAACTCCAACTAATACAATCATAATGATGATGATGATGATGATTTCGGATAGGGATTCCTACCTTTCCAGATTTCAAAGCATTGTGATATATATTACAAACAGATGTATGTGTAGATATATTCACACACAGACAACTGGGTTGGCCAAAAAGTAATTTCAAGCTTTCCATTATGAAAAATACATCTATATATGTATATATATCACACATTAGCTATATTTATACCAACATATATCATATATATTATCATGGTATATCTTAGCAGTTGTCATGTCAGATTTACAGAGGAGGAACTTTATCCTAACTGTGTGTGAATTAGTCATTCAGTCATGTCCAACTCTTGTGACCCCATGGACTGTATTCCACCAGGCTCCTCTGTCCATGGGTTTCTCTAGGCAAGAATACTGGAGTGGGTTGCCATGCCCTTCTCCAGGGGATCTTCCCAACCCAGGGACTGAACCTGGGTCTCCTGCATTGCAGGCAGATTCTCTACCATCTAAGCCACCAAGGAAGCCCTTATCCTAACTAATAAATAAGAAAACGGAAGGAGAAAGTTTTAGCA
>NW_011391400.1:0-544 GCF_000754665.1 Bison bison bison
AAAAGACTCAATACTCATGATAATGTTTTAATGCAATGTTTAAAAAACTGAACTTAGTGCAGAATAATCCACGGTGAGCAAAGTATCACAATTTTGAATGAAGACAGGATCAGTAACAATTCTGTGCTAAGTGAAGCCTTATGCAAAAAGAAAAATTAAATACTGATCTTCAGTCTTATCTTAGCCCTGAGTTACTAGTAAAAATAACTTTAAATGTTCCTTCTGCACTGAGGAAACCAGAAGGGAAAGAGACACGTGTACCCCAATGTTCATCGCAGCACTGTTTATAATAGCCAGGACATGGAAGCAACCTAGATGTCCATCAGCAAGATGAATGGATAAGAAAGCTGTGGTACATATACACAATGGAGTATTACTCAGCCATTAAAAAGAATACATTTGAATCAGTTCTAATGAGGTGGATGAAACTGGAGACTATTATACAGAGTGAAGTAAGCCAGAAGGAAAAACATAAATACAGTATACTAACGCATGTATATGGAATTTAGAAAGATGGTAACGATAACCCTGTATACGAGATAGC
>NW_011391401.1:0-591 GCF_000754665.1 Bison bison bison
AAAAAAAAAAATCAACAAATGACAAATGCTGCAGAGGGTGTAGAGACAAGGAAACCCTCCTACACTGTTAGTGAGAATGTAAATTATTGCAGCCATTATGGAAAACAGTATGGAGGTTCCTCAAAAAAACTAAACATGGAGCTACCATATGATCCAGTAATTCCATTCCTGGGCATATACCTGGACAAAACTATAATTTAAAAAGATACATGCACATCTATATTCATAGCAGTACTATTCCAAGACATGGAAACAACCTAAATGCCCATCAACAGATGAATGGACCAAGAAGATGTGGTGTATATATATATATGTGTATACACACACAGCGGAATAGTACTCAGCCACAACAAGGACGCGATAAAGCAGCGATATGGGTGGACCTAGAGACTATCATACTAAGTGGAGTAAGTCAGAAAAAGAAAGACAAATAGCACCTGATACCACTTATATGCAGAATCTAAAATTCGACACAAATGAATGTGTCTACAAAAGAGAAACAGACTCGCAGACATACAGAAGAGACCTGGGGTTGCAGGGCGTGGGGATGGAGTGGGAGTTTGGGATTAGCAGATACAAACTATGATGCAT
>NW_011391402.1:0-729 GCF_000754665.1 Bison bison bison
AGCATCACTACGAACAAAGCTAGTGGAGGTGATGGAATTCCAGTTGAACTATTCAAATCCTGAAAGATGATGCTGTGAAAGTGCTGCACTCAATATCCCAGCAAATTTGGAAGACTCAGCAGTGGCCACAGGACTGGAAAAGGTTAGTTTTGATTCCAATCCCAAAGAAAGGCAATGCCAAAGAATGCTCAAACTACTGCACAATCGCACTCATCTCACACGCTAGTAAAGTAATGCTCAAAATTCTCCAAGCCAGGCTTCAGCAATATGTGAACCGTGAACTTCCTGATGTTCAAGCTGGTTTGAGAAAAGGCGGAGGAACCAGAGATCAAATTGCCAACATCTGCTGGATCATGGAAAAAGCCTGAGAGTTCCAGAAAAACATCTGTTTCTGCTTTATTGACTATACCAAAGCCTTTGATTGTGTGGATTACAATAAACTGTGGAAATTTCTGAAAGAGATAGGAATACCAGACCACCTGATCTGCCTCTTGAGAAATTTGTATGCAGGTCAGGAAGCAACAGTTAGAACTGGACATGGAACAACAGACTGGTTCCAAATAGGAAAAGGAGTATGTCAAGGTTGTATATTGTCACCCTGCTTATTTAACTTCTATGCAGAGTACATCATTAGAAATGCTGGGCTGGAAGAAACACAAGCTGGAATTAAGATTGCTGGGAGAAATATCAATAACCTTAGATATGCAGATGATACCACCCTTATGGCAG
>NW_011391403.1:0-582 GCF_000754665.1 Bison bison bison
CTCCAGGGCCAACTTCTCTTAACCATCACATTCCCTAGAACAGCTTCAACAAAGAATCCCTCCGTAGCAGAAAGAAGGTCTATTGTTCTTTTCTCAGCTAAAAGTGGAGCTCTGATCCCATTCAGTATCAAATTCAGTGTCAAGCAAGAAGACTTAAGCTCTTTAAACAGATTAGGGGCCACAAAACTCCTAGGTTATTAGACTAAACAATAATCCTTTCATCACAGTGCTTTTGCCTCCAAGCTAAAAAGCCAGATTTCAGAGGTTGTTTCCAACATGATTGAGAAAAATACTTCTCGATATGTGTGTATCTGTGTGTGTGTGTGTGTGTGTGTGTGCAGTTTGACTGTTTTAACTGGAAACATTTCAGAATCTCTCTCTTGACTTGGGAAACAGGGTTCAGTGTTAGGTACACATTTTTTGTCGGAATCAGCTTGTTCTTTCCTACGTGAAGTTCAAAAGGGCGCAATTGGCTTGAGTGAGACATAGTCACCTGTGTGGGTGTAAAATGTGAACAAGGTGTGACAGCCATGCCTTTCCCCTGCAGGAGCTCCAGGTGCGCTGCGCGGAGGGGCAGGCCCT
>NW_011391404.1:0-546 GCF_000754665.1 Bison bison bison
CTTAGAATCACACAAACGGTACTGAATCAGAGTTTTATGCTTTCTTGAACACTAGATACTAAGTTAAATAGTCTAAATTAATATGTTTAACTAACAACATAATTTCTAAAACATCAATAATTATAAATGCTTGACACTGCTTTTAAAAATTATTAAAAATCAATGCAATAATGCCCAAATTCTACTTGGAGATGAAAAATACAAATGATTCCATGCATCCAAAATACAATTTGGATATCATCTTGGAAATTATTTATGAATATGCACTTGGATACTCTGATCAATAATCTACTAAAAGGTGCTGTGTATAAAGGAAATCCTAAGTCTAACATGTAGGTCTAAATCAAATCTGTGTCATTAAGGTTTATATTTAGTTTGGGGGTTTAGGTTTAGCTTATAGCCCTAAACAGACTCATTCATTTTTCAGTAAATGTATCTTTAGTTCTTGGTATCTGCCAAAGATATACTAGATAAATTGGAGGGGAATGGGAGGAGGAGGAGACAAACTGAAAAAAGTAGAGAGTAGAGGTTTGGTAAATGTAGAAG
>NW_011391405.1:0-679 GCF_000754665.1 Bison bison bison
CGTCGAAAGGCCCTCTTGAAGGACTCAGGAACTCCTGGCCTTGCTCTCAAGCCATGGAATTCAGCCCATCTGCGTTCCACCTGCACTCACAGTTATTAGTTCAGTGGCAAGAAGACAGTCTTTGCAGATCATTAGAACATCAGGGCGCATTTCAGAAAGGCGGGGGGTGGGGGGAGTCCTAGCTGATGTCCAGGAAGCTGGCCTGTGCTCCGCACTGACTGATAGATCGGGCTCTTCCACTGAGAGTCGGAATATGCCTTTGGACAACCGCCACCCCTTCTGACAAAGCCATCTTTTATCTCCCCTGCAAGTGACAGAATCAGGAAAAGAGTATCTAAATTATTTAGCTGTGTGGGTTGCCCATATTCCTTGTTTAAAATGCTGAAAAGGGAAACTGCAACGAAGGGTTTTTGCAGACACTCTCAACCAGAAGCAGTGTGAGGGGCTGAGGGAGGGGCAGGGGGTGGGGAATGCTCAGGACAGGCAGGAGGACACCTGCCCCAGGTCTGGCAGGATTCATCTGGGCCCCGTGTAGCTTTCCCTGGGCCCAGGGTCCCCATCTTGCCACTTAGAGCTTAGGCAGAATTCTAACCTTGTTAGATGTGGAAGCCTTTGTCAAATGAAACCTGATGCAGAAGACCCAACAGTGAAGGCAGAGAGAAAAGTGGAGGGGTGTGGC
>NW_011391406.1:0-530 GCF_000754665.1 Bison bison bison
GTGACTCATACGGACGGCCACTGCTATTAGGTCACAGAGACAGGGGTGAGGGAGAGGTTCACCGCTGCCTCAAGGGCTGGACCAAGGCCAGTGGAGGCCTTATGAGGCCTCTGGAGCCCTGCAGGATGGAGCCCCGGTCTGTTCCCTGGGCCCTCCACTCACCCACGGACCGAAGGCTGGGGAATCTGGAGGGCCTCCCAGAGAAGGCCTGAGTCTGCCTCTTACCTCACTCTCCACTGGGTGACCAGGACCCCACTGACCCCTGGCTGAATCGCTTCCCCAGTGGTCCCTCACTGACAGTTACCAGTAGGCAGGGCCCGCTGTGGTGCTGACCAATAGTTGAGCAGGACAACTAACACTCGTCAACAGTTGGTTGCTTCTGGGTGGGGCCGACTGAGACGCCGACCAATGGCTGCGCAAGACCTGTTGCCTAGTAACAGGGAGCAGCATAATGAGACAGCGCAATGGCCACCTGCTGAGGGCTGCAGCCATCCTGCTCTGTTAGCCAGGAGTCAGAACCAACTGGTAAA
>NW_011391407.1:0-684 GCF_000754665.1 Bison bison bison
GCTGCCACCCTCACAGTTTTCTTTTCTCTAATCACAGGCAGCCGGAGCAGCCAATGAACATGGTAAATATTCAGCAGCCATCCCTCTGCTGAGGAACAATTTAGCTGATGATTGTGGGGCTCTCTTGCCAGCTAGCTTTGCAGAGTCACCCTGATGCTGGATTCCTAACGGGAGTGAGGGTTGGGGGTTCTGAGAAAAGACTGATCTCACATTAAGAACAATGTCTGTGTTCTATGGTCCCTGGAAACAACCACATCTTTTAGATGATGTGAGTTTGTATGAATCAGGGTTGGGGGCCCATGTGTAAGCCCCTGTGATGTGATTCTTAAAGTGTGTGTATGTGTGTTTCCTCGGGAGATTTTCCCCCCTTACACAGCACAAGTCAACTGTGAACTTTCTAAACACTTCTCATCACCACTGCCCACTGATTATACATTACCTGATTGTTTCCTCAACTCAGCCATTCCTCAAGTTTCATTAATATTCATTTTCCTCAGATGAAGATGCTGCTGAGAAAAATGGCCCAAGCCCTGTCCTCCTAAGTGGAAAAGCCAAACTTAGAACCTAGGGGGCTTCCAGTGTTTCTGGTCTGCACACCTCACCTGAACTGATCACTCATCCTTGAAATCCTAGTCATGAAACAAGGGGTCCCTGCATCTATGTTTATACCTGGAGGTACTATAA
>NW_011391408.1:0-864 GCF_000754665.1 Bison bison bison
GTCCGACTCTTTGCGACCCATAGACTGTAGCCTATCAGGCTCCTCTGTCCATGGGATTTTCCAGGCAAGAGTGTTGGAGTGGATTGCCATTTCCTTCTCCAGGGGATCTTCTGGACCCAGGAATCAAACCCGGGTCTCCCGCATTTCAGGCAGACGCTTTACTGTCTGAGCCACCAGGGAAGCCAAGCTGCATGTAAATGTGTGTTCAGCTGTGACTTCATTCAACACGGTGATGTGCATTAAAAATGAGTGGGTGACATTTCCCCGGTCAATCAAGAGTTTCGACTTTGCCTTCCAATGCAGGGGGTGTGGGTTCAATCCCTGGTCGGGGTGCTAAGATCCTACATGATTCCCGGTCAAAAAACGGGAACAGAAACAACAGCAGTAACATTGTAACAGATTCGATAAAGACTTTAAAAACAGTCCATATCAGGGCTTGCTTGGTGGCTCAGTGGTTAAAGAAATTGCCTGCCAATGCAAGAGACACAGGTTCCATCACTGAACCGGGAAGATCCCCCATGCCGTGGACCAACTAAGCCCGTGCACCCCAACTACTGAGCCCCTGCTCAAGAGCTCAGGAGCCACAACTACTGAACTCTCAGTGCCCTAAAGTCTGTGCTTTGTGACAGGAGACTCCATCGCAATGAGAAGTCTGCACTTCACACCTACGAGTAGACCCTGCTCGCTGCAACTAGAAAAAGCCCATGCAGCAACAAAGACCCAGCACCATCAAAAACCAATCAGTACAAATTTTTTTAAAAAGAACGAAAATTGTCCAAAAAAAAAAGCTCACATTAAAAAAAAAAAATTCTTAAAAAACATAAGTGTGAGGGCTGAACCTAAGAAATAACCACATTACATACA
>NW_011391409.1:0-690 GCF_000754665.1 Bison bison bison
CTCCAGGTGCCTGCAGTAAATAAGCGCCTAATCTCTGGGGTGGCGGGACAGAGAGCTATGTTTGCAAGCAAACCCTCAAGGACTGAGGCAGCTCCCAGAGCTGTGTCCTTCGGACAAAGGACCCCGTTCTCACGGGCAGCTCCCCGCATCTCCCCCTTTCTTTTTATATAGGCGCACGCTTATGTTCCTTTAACTGCAGACCATTTCCATAGATGGAAGCCTTTATGATCCATAGATCATCAATCAGTTTTTTAATTAAACAAGGTGCAAGAAATAAAACAGTTTTATTAGTGTATATGGGAATGGACTGACCCTCCCAGCCCACAGGTTGGAGAAGGGGAGGGTCAGGAAAATAAGCCCAGTAAGCATTTGAATATTCTTCAGAGTGTGCAGTGTTAATCTGATTTAAGATAATTAATAAGGTTATCAGGAAGCTTAAAGACGATATCGGATCGCCCTGCACCGCAACACGATTCTGTGTCTCGATATTCTCTCTCTCCCACCATCATTTCATAAGTGGTGTTCAGTCCCTGTCGCTGATTGATATCGGCTGTGATCCCACATTGCTCAGCAAACTCAGATTTCCATAGTAAATAATCTCCTCCAGATAAACAAGCTCGAGCAACCTGTTTCCAATCATTAGGTGGCAGATTTTGATTTCCTAAAGCCTCTATAATAGCCTGAGTAAAC
>NW_011391410.1:0-507 GCF_000754665.1 Bison bison bison
AGCTCTAGTAATTTTCTGATACTATCTTTAGGGTTCTCTGTGTAGAGTATCATGTCATCTGCAATCAGTAAGGCTTTACTTCTTCTTTTCCCATCCGGATTACTTTTATTTCATTTTCTTCTCTGATTGCCATAACTAGGACTTCAAAACTATGTTGCATGATAGGAGAGTGAGCACCCTTGTCTTGTTCCTGATCTTAGAGGGAATGCTTTCAGTTTTTCCCCATTGAGAATGTTTACTGTGGGCTTGTCATATATGGACTTTTCTATGTTGAGGTAACTTCCTTCTATGCCCATTTTTTCGAGTGTTAATCACAAATGGGTCCTGAATTTTGTCAAACACTTTTTCTGCATCTATTATATGGTTTTTATCTTTCAATTTGTTAATATGCTGTATCACGTTGGTTTGCATATATTGAAGAATTCTTGCATCCCTGGAATAAACTCAACTTGATCATGGTGTATGACCTGGTTAATGTGTTATTGAATTCTGTTTGGTAGAATTTTG
>NW_011391411.1:0-514 GCF_000754665.1 Bison bison bison
ATGACACAGTTCCTTCAGTTCAAATCTCTAAAGCTGGGCTCCATTATTTATAATTATTAAACATTTTACTCTAAATGTGTTTCCAGGAAAACTCCATTTATATTTTTCCATTTTGTCCTTACAATCATTCTTTAGAGAATATAAATTTGACAAAAATATATTGTTCAACCACAAAACATCAGGTATTGTAGAAACTAGTTTAAAAACACATTCTTCGCTTTAAGTTGCTCCTAGTGGGGGATAATGTAATCAGAAAATGTAATCAGAAAATCGCTACAGAATATAGAGAGAATTAAAGTAAAAGTTAGTAAGTGTTCTGGGAGTCCCTAAGTATACTGTGAGGATCTTACCCAGTGAAGGAAGTTATTACCTCCAGATTCATCAATGATAAGGACAAGATAGCCAGTCAAAGAGAATGAGACAGATGCCTGGGAAAGATGGAGAAACAGAGGTCAGTGAAAATACTGTGCCCATCTTACAAATATTAATAATTAATAGATGGGCTCGAGCACAT
>NW_011391412.1:0-547 GCF_000754665.1 Bison bison bison
TTCCTCTCACTAATCCTCCCTCACAGTCCCTTTGCACAGCCCGGAACAGCCTCTGTCCCGGAGCTGGCCCTGCTCACCAGATATTTGTTGCAGCTCACAAACCTAGGTTTCTCAGCTGAAAGGGCCTTGCAGAGTTCACCATCTCCCATCTCCTTTCTCCAATGCAAAGATGAAGATGGGTCATGGTGGAGGCAGAGGGAGGAGAGGAGGGACCACTCACGGCATTCAGCACCTCTGTGCTAAGTAGAAAAGGGGTGCAGCATGCACCCATGTGCATATGATTGGCAAAGAGAAGGCAGGCTGGATTTCAGCCCTCACTCACACTCTCGGGCAGATACCTTTGTGCAGTTTGCAACCTGTGCAACCATATACAGTAGCTCTGGGAGACAGCCCGAGAATTCTAATGCATGCTCAGAAAGCCCGGACTGGGCTCTTTCAGAGATCTTGCTTCAGGAAAAGCCAGGAAGGTGATATTAAGTTCTGCAACAGTTCAAGAGGTGGAAAAGCACCAAAAGAAGGTGCTTACTCCACAGCCAGCTACATCTAA
>NW_011391413.1:0-802 GCF_000754665.1 Bison bison bison
TGCTGTTTACTGTGGCGAGATGGAGAGAGGGGCGTGTCAGGGAGGAAACTGTGCTAGGATACGCCTGTGGAGGAAAGCCAGGCAGCCAAGGAAGCAAGGCGATATCACTGAGCCACATGTATGGGGGTGGAGCAATCACCATAGCCTCTCTCTCTCCACATGATAGCATCAGCAGTTACTACAATAGTGAGGCTGACCCATCAAATGCTGAACACACTGAAATACAGAGCAGGACACCACCCAGGTGCTCCTTTAAGTGTCTGATGCACAAAACTAGAGTCGAACCCTACTCACGATGCTTCTTTAAGTGCCTGCTCCACTGATCTACAGAGTAGGACCCCAGCCAGGGAGGTATCTCTATGTGCTGACACATTGAACAACAGGGAAGGATTCCAGGCAACAAAGCCTTCTAAGTGCCTCAATGGGTGGAACTAGGGAGAAAGACTGGCAAAAGAGGCCTTTTGATCGCCAGCTACAAGAAGCTCAAAAAAAGACTCTGATAGGGTCATAAGTCCTGTGGTCTAGTCAGTTCTGTGTCCCTGAACCCTGTACACTTGGCACCACCAGGGTCCTTGAAAGCCAAGCACCTGCTCCACTTTCACAATTAACTCTCACTGGAGAAAAGCTGCCACAGGTGAAAACAAAACAAACAAAAAAAATCTTGCAACATTTTGCACTAGTTTGCTTCAGTCCTGTCTAACACTTTGTGGGACACATTTCACCACTACAGAGAACAAGCTCTAAAATACATATACTGGAACAACTGACCTTTTCCAGTCTTGTTGCCACTGCTGAATTTTCC
>NW_011391414.1:0-515 GCF_000754665.1 Bison bison bison
AGCCTTGACTTATATACCAGGAATATTTCATACAATTTCTTCAAAGAGAAGGAAGACATATTCAACTTCCGTGTTGAGTGCCACGTTGATACAAGTAAAATGAACACTCAAAAGTATCCATAGGATTCAGCAACATGGATGTCATTGGTATTCTAATGAGCAAGTATACATTACTTTGCTGACAAAAGTCCTTATAATCAATCAAAGCTATAGTTTTTTCCAGTAGTCATGTATGGATGTGAGACTTGGACCATAAAGAAGGCTGAGCATCGAAGACTTGATGCCTTTGAATTGTGGTGCTGGAGAAGACTCTTGAAAGTCCCTCAGACTGCAAAGAGATCAAACCAGCTGATCCTAAAGGAAATCAACCCTGAATATTCATTGGAAAGACTGATGCTGAAGCTGGTGCTCTAATTTTTTCCCACTTGATGTGAAGAGCCAACTCATTGGAAAAGACCCTGATGCTGGGAAAGATTGAAGGCAAAAGGAGAAGAGGGCAGCAGAGGATGAGATGG
>NW_011391415.1:0-577 GCF_000754665.1 Bison bison bison
ATATCTTTAGCATATTCCATCACCAAACAGCAGAATACATTTTTTTTTTTTTCTCAAGTGCACATGAAACACTCTCTGAAATGGATCACGTCTTGGGTCGCAAATCAAGCCTTGCACATTTTAAGAAACTGAAATCACAGCAAGAATCTTTTCTGATCACACTGATACATGATTAAGGATCATTTATAGGAAAATTTGTAAAAAACACAAACTCATGGAGAAATCAAACAGGTCACTGAAGAAATCAAAGAGAAAATTTAAAAATACCTAAAAACAAATGGCAATGAATAAATGATAACCCAAAACCTATGTGATGCAATAAATCAATGCTAAGAGGGAAGTTTATAGCAATACAAGAAGCCTACCTCAAGAAATGAAAAGAACATCAAATAAACAACCTAATCTAACACCTAAAGAACCTAGAAAAAGAGGAAAATGGCCACAAAACCTCCAAAGTGAGCAGAAGGAAAGAAATCATAAAGATCAGAGCAGAAATAAATGGAAATGAAGGAAACACGAGCAAAGATCAATAGAACAATAAGATACGTCTTGGAGAACATAAACAAAATTGACAAAT
>NW_011391416.1:0-543 GCF_000754665.1 Bison bison bison
ATTAGGGTGTATCAATCTTTTGGTTTTAAGGTTTTTTCCAGAAAAAATGCCCAGGAGTAGGTCATAAGGTGATTATATGTTTTAGTTTTTAAAGGAGCAGCAATACTCTTCACCATAGTGGCAGTACCAATTTACATGCCCACTAACAGTGCAAGATTGTTCCCTTTTCCCCCACATTCTCTCCAGGAATTATTGCTTGTAGAATTTTTGTTGCTATCTATTCGGCCTGGCGTGAAGGAATACCACATTGTAGTATTGATTTGTATTTCTCTAATGAATAGTGATGATGAACTATGGATGGAGGTTCATGACACTGTACGGGAGACAGGAACCAAGACCATCCTCAAGAAAAAGAAATGCAAAAAAGTAAAATGGCTGTCTGAGGAGGCCTTACAAATAGCTGTGAAAAGAAGAGAAGCCAAAAAGCAAAAGGAGGAAGGGAAAGCTATATCCATTTGAATGCAGAGTTCCAAAGAATAGCAAGTAGAGATAAGAAAGCCTTCTCAGTGATCAGTGCAAAGAATAGAAGGAAATAAAGAATGG
>NW_011391417.1:0-673 GCF_000754665.1 Bison bison bison
CCAAATGAGCCACAAGGGAAGTCCAAGAATACAGGGGTGGGTAGCCTATCCCTTCTCCAGCAGATCTTCCCAACCCAGGAATGCAACTGGGGTCTCCTGCATTGCTGGTGGTTTCTTTACCAACTGAGCTCTCAGGCAACTCCAAGAATCAGATAAAGAATTTAGCACTGTTACTGCTGCTAAGCTACTGCTGCTAAGCTGCTGTTGCTAAGTCATGTCAGTCGTGCCCAACTCTGTGCGATCCCATAGACGGCAGCCCACCAGGCTGCCGTCCCTGGGATTCTCCAGCCAACAATATTGAAGTGGGTTGCCATTTTCTTCTACAGTGCATGAAAGTGAAAAGTGAAAGTGAAGTCACTCAGTCATGTCGGATCCTTCGCGACCCCATGGACTGTAGCCTACCAGGCTTCTTCGTCCATGGGATTTCCCAGGCAAGAGTACCGGAGTGGGTTGCCATTGCCTTCTCCTTAGCACTGTTAGTAGGGAAGAATAAGATCACACACAGATATATACCTTGCTACTTTTCCTAACCCCTTTCTGATTAAACAGATCTAAACACACACACACACAGTAATTCAGGTTAGGCCATTCATGTCTTGTTAACTCTCCAAATTCACCACCTAACACCTCAGTTTATGTCCACTTCCTTGACTTCCTCACTGTTCCTGGCAGG
>NW_011391418.1:0-546 GCF_000754665.1 Bison bison bison
CAAATAGGAAAAAGAGTACGTCAAGGCTGTCTATTGTCACCCAGCTTATTTAACCTATATGCAGAATATATCATGAGAACTGCTGGGCTGGACAAGTTTCCCGGGAGAATTATCAATAACTTCAGATATGCAAATGAAACCATCCTTATGGCAGACAGTGAGGAGGAACTAAAAAGCCTCTTGATGAAAGTGAAAGAGGAGAGTGAAAAATTCGACTTAAACCTCAACATTCAGAAAACGAAGATCATGGTATCTGGTCCCATCACTTCATGACAAATAGCTGAGGACATAGTGGAAACGATGCCAGACTTTACTTTTTTCGGCTCCAAAATCACTACAGATGTTGGCTGCAGCCTTGAAATTAAAAGAAGCTTACTCCTTGGAAGGAACGGTATGACCCACCTAGATAGTATATTGAAAAGCAGAGATATTACTTTGCCACAAAGATCTGTCTAGGCAAGGCTATGTTTTTTCCAGTAATTATGTATCAATGTGAAATTTGGACTGTGAAGAAAGCTGAGTGCTGAGGAATGGATGCTTTGGAAC
>NW_011391419.1:0-867 GCF_000754665.1 Bison bison bison
CATGCACTGAACACGTGGCTGATCATACACTGATCACGTGAGTGCCCATGCACGAATCACCTGACTGCACATTCACTGATCACATAATTGAAGGCAATGATAACGTGGCTGTCATGCACTGATCACGTGGCTGATCATGCACTGCTCATGTGACTGAGCAAGCACTGATCACTTAGCTAACATGCATTGATCACTTGGCTATCATGTACTGAACACGTGGCTGATCATACACTCATCACATGACTACACATGCACTGATCACGTGGCTGATCATACAGAGATCCAGTGGCTGATCATGCACTGATTACGTGGCTGATCATGCACTGATCACGTGACTGATCATGCACTAGTCATGTAGTTATCATGCACTGATCACGTGGCTGATCATACACTGATCACGTGACTGATCATGCACTGATCACCTGGCTGATCATACACTGATCACGTGTCTGATCATGCACTAATTTCTTTTCGGATCATGCACTCATCACGTGGCTGATCATGCACTGATCACGAAGCTCATCATACACTGATCACGTGACTGAGCATGCACTGATCACGTGGCTGATCATACACTGATCACGTGCCTGATAATGCACTAAACACCTTGGGGATCATGCACTCATTACGTGGCTGATCCTACACTGATCACGTGGCTGATCATGCAGTAATCATGTTGGGGATCATGCACTCATCACGTCGCTGAACATACACTGAACACGTGGCTGATCATGCATTGATCACGTGTCTGATCATACATGATCAGTGGCTGTGCATGCACTGATCATGTGCTGATCATACATTGATCACGTGGCTAATCATGCACTAATCAGGTTGGGATCATGCACTCATCATGTGGCTGATCAT
>NW_011391420.1:0-562 GCF_000754665.1 Bison bison bison
CAAGCGCCACAGTTCATTACCCAGCCCAAGGCCCAAGGGCCTGGAAGGCCCTGTGGGAAGGCTTTGATACCTCTCTCAGTGCATTCAGCTGAGAGGCTTTCTGTTGGTGGTGTTGGGTTTGCGAACTTCCCTAATGGTCTTGGGCTGAGGCCTGCAGCTCCGTTTTCAATCCTGCCTCTTTTACAGTGTCTTCCTGGATGAGCTTAGTCAACCTGTGACTAAAAGATGGTAACGTGGACCATCGGGGGCCATTTCCACTGGCCCGATGACCACATCCTACTCTCTTTCTATAACGCAGGGCTTTCAACGTGACAATGTCGTGTGATGTAAAAGCCTTCATCTTCCTCGAACTCAAGTATTTAACTCAGCATACTCTCCTCAAGAACATGTATTGCAAACGGGGCTACCATTTATTTTTTCACTGCCGGAATTACACTTGACATGTGATGTACTTCCAACAATTATTTTGGGGCCATAGTCATGTTACAGTGTTTCTTTGGTTTCTGCTGTGCGTGAATCAAGTTTTAGCTGTACGTGTATCCCGTCAATTTTGGATTTCCTT
>NW_011391421.1:0-605 GCF_000754665.1 Bison bison bison
CTAAGTCCCTTCACTCATGTCCAACTCTTTGCAACCCTATGGAATGTAGCCTGCCAGGCTCTTCTGTTCAGGGAATTCTCCAGACAAGAATACTGGAGTGGGTTGCCAGGCGCTCCTCCAGGGTATCTTTCCGACCCAGGGATCGAAGCCGCATTTCTTACGTCTAACCTACATTGGCAGGCAGGTTCTTTACCACTAGCGCCACCTGGGAAGCCCACTTATAATAACAGCTGCTGATAATTAGAGTAAAAGGAGTATTTCTTTCAAATTAAGAAATAATTATTGAGAGCCAAAGCAAAAAGAATACCCAGCTGTGGATGTGACTGGTGATAGAAGCAAGGTCTGATGCTGTAAAGAGCATTATTGCATAGGAACCTGGAATGTCAGGTCCATGAATCAAGGCAAATTGGAAGTGGTCAAACAAGAAATGGCAAGAGTGAATGTCGACATTCTAGGAATCAGTGAACTGAAATGGACTGGAATGGGTGAATTTAACTCAGATGACCATTATATCTACTAATGCGGGCAGGAATCCCTCAGAAGAAATGGAGTGGCCATCATGGTCAACAAAACAGTCTGAAATGCAGTACTTGGATGCAATCTCG
>NW_011391422.1:0-719 GCF_000754665.1 Bison bison bison
ACAATCTCTTTAACAAGTGGTGCTGGGAAATCTGGTCACCCACTTGTAAAAGAATGAAACTAGAACACTTTCTAACACCATACACAAAAATAAACTCAAAATGGATTAAAGATCTCAACGTAAGACCAGAAACTATTAAACTCCTAGAGGAGAACACAGGCAAAACACTCTCTATTTCCTCTCTCTTATGTTGTCAATTTCTTTGTTTCCATTTGGATTTTTTCCCATTGGTTTCATTTCCATTTTTTAAGAGAGAAAAAAATCACCAACTTCCCCATATCTTCAAATTACCACTCAATCTCTTTTTCACAGGTAAGCTGATAAAAGTTGTTCACATATGCCAGGAGTGAGCAAGGCCAACAGGCCAGATCCAGCAAGTGGCTTATTTTGTACTGCTTGCAAGCTAAGAATATTACATTTTAAAGAAGACTATGCTACGTAGGTGACCCAAAGCCTTCAATATTTCTAAAATATTTTCTATCTCTTTAAAAAAAAAAAACCTGCTGATTCCTGAATAAAATATTCTCAGTTTCTAAGATTGAGGGCTCAGTCTGAGGCCCTCTTAACAGTAATCTCTCTCTAGTTGACCTCTTACATGTACATATATAATTCTAGTAACAACTTTTGTATCTGACTCATGAACCAATATGTAACCAAAGCCTCTCCTAACTCTTGGCTCATATATTGAGTGACTCCCTTAATGTCTTTATGCAGCTATA
>NW_011391423.1:0-520 GCF_000754665.1 Bison bison bison
TTGTGCAAGGTGTGATCAGTTGTTGTTGCTGTTCTATTTACACAGAGGTATTCACGTTTTCTGGGCTTCCCAGGAGACTCCAGTGGCAAAGAATCCTCCTGCCGATGCAGGAGATGCGGGTTTGATCCCTGGGTCAGAAAGATCCGCTGGAGGAGGACATGGCAACACACTCCAGTATTCTTGCTTGGAAAATTCCATGCACAGAGGAGCCTGGCAGTCCATGGGGTTGCAAAGAGTCAGACACAACTGAGCATGTGCCTGTGCCTGTGCACACATATACACGCAGTGCGCACGTGCACACACACACACACATTCAAGTCTTCCAGCATCATTTGTTGTTCCACATCGCATGTGGGATCCTAGTTCTTTGACCAGGGCTCAAATCTGTGTCTCCCGCATCGGAAGGCAGAGTCTTAACCATTCAACCACCAGGGAAGTCCATGACCCATGCATGTATTTAGCAAATTGTACAAAACTTTTGACATTTCCAACAACTTGTGAAATTCTGTCTTTCCAAAAT
>NW_011391424.1:0-587 GCF_000754665.1 Bison bison bison
TTGCCTTCTCCATAATCTACTGCAGTCTTGGGTAAAGTTTTGTCAATGTATCTTTGAAACACATTCCTAGAAGTGGGATAACTGGGATACAGATTAAGTACACGTGTAATTTTTCTAAATATCACCAAATTCTCCTTCATAGTACTTTAAACATTAAAAACATTAAAAACAAAATCAAGAATCAATATATGACGTTGTTGGGACTTCCCTGGTGGTCTGGTGGCTAAGACTCTATGCACCCAATGCTGGGGGGCCTGGCTTGGGTTCTGTCCCTGGTCAGGGAACTAGATCCCACATGCGGCAACTAAAGATTCCACAGGCTAAAAAAAAACTAAAAAAACCACAACTGAAAAAAAAAAAAAGGTTCTGCATGCTGTGAGTAAGACCCAACACAGCCAAATAAATAAACAAATATTATATAAAAAAAAACTGTCTTCCCACAGTCTGCTTTGTCAGTCAGTGTAGTTTTAACTGTTATTTCTCCTACTATAAGCAAGGATAAGGATCTTTTAATGAATTGAAAGCCATTTGCATTTCTTTTTCTTCTGTGAACACTTGGTAACTGTTGAAGGAAGTGATTGAGAGGA
>NW_011391425.1:0-544 GCF_000754665.1 Bison bison bison
TCTTTCCTCATAGCGTAGTTGGTAAAGAATCTGCCTGCAATGCAGGAGACCCAGGTTCAATTCCTGGGTCAGGAAGATCCCCTGGAGAAGGAAATGGAAATCCACTCAAGTAATCTTCCCTGGAAAATCCCATGGACAGTGGAGCCTGGCGGGCTACAGTCCATGGGGTCACAAGAGTCGGACATGACTTAGCAACGAAACCACCACCACCATCAAATCAAAACACTGTTTTCAAAAGTCATCTGACACATTAAGTGCCATACAATAAGAAAAAGCATAAAATCAATACTCATACACTATCAGCCAAAAAACCCTTTGCCAAAACAATAACTATAACATCCTTCAATTTTATCTCTAAAAAATACTACAACTTTCATCTAAGTACCTTGAATTCAATTTTTTCAGTATATACCTAAAATTACCAGATACCACCAATTATCCAAGGTGGTTCAGTGGTAAAGAATTCACCTACCAATGCAGGAGACACAAGAGACATGAGTTCGATTCCTGGGTTGGGAAGATCTCTTGGAGAAGGAAATGGCAA
>NW_011391426.1:0-647 GCF_000754665.1 Bison bison bison
AGGAAATTGTTTTCTCCCAGTTCTGGAGGCTAGAAGTCCAAGATCAAGGTGTTGACAGTGTGGTTTCTCCAGAGATCTCTTTCCCTGATGCACAGACAGCTGTATTCTCGTGTCCTCCTGTCCCTTTATGTCCATGCATCCTTGATGTCTTGTGTGTCCTAATTTCCTTTTTTTTTTCTTCTGGCCATGCTGCTTCACTTCTGGGTCTTAGTTTCCAGACCAGGAATTGAAATTGGGCCCTTGACAGTGAAAGTCCTGAACCCTAACCACTGGCCTTGCAGGGAATTCCGCTCTCTCTTTTTATATAGAGAACCATCAGATTGGACTAGGGCTTACCCTAGTGACTTCATTGAATTTAACTACCTTGTTAAGAATATAATCTACAAATATAGTCACATTCCAAAGTGTAGGGGGTTAGGACTTCTACAGATAATTTTTTAAATGAATTAATTTATTTGATGGCACCAATTGTTAGTTGTGGCATGTGGGGCCTTTGGACTTCCTGGCAGCACGTGGGATCTAGTTCCCTGACCAGGGACCTAAGCCCAGCCCCCTGCACTGGGAGTGGAGAGTTTTAGCCACTGGATCATCGGGAAAGTCCCCTCAACATATGGATTTTGTAGGACACAATGAAGCCCAAAACAGGG
>NW_011391427.1:0-452 GCF_000754665.1 Bison bison bison
CTCTTGTAAAAAAGAACCAAAAAAATGGTCTTCATGACCCAGATAACCACAATGAGTTTGATCACCTTCCTAGACTCAAACATGCTGGAATGCTAAGTCATGTGGGCCTTAGGAAACACAACTACGAACAAAGCTATTGGAGATAATGGAATTCAAGTTGAGCTATTTCAAATCCTAAAAGTTAATGCTGTGAAAGTGCTGCACTCTATATGCCAGCAAATTTTGAAAACTCAGCAGTGGCAGTTAGTATTTATAATAGGAGCTTTGAATATTAAGAAAAAAATAGCAAATATTTTATGAATTCATGATATTGAATTTTTATCTCAAATAAATTACTGTACCCATTAATTAAAGTATTGACAAAAGAAATGTTGTATTTGAACCTTGAGCACTGAAAATATTCTCTGCTTCTGAACAAATTATCCCAAAGTGTACAAGATAAATATATTTAA
>NW_011391427.1:4643-5175 GCF_000754665.1 Bison bison bison
TAATATACTTATGTCAATGCTATTCTCTCAGATCATCCCACCCTCGCCTTCTCTCACAGAGTCCAAAAGACTGTTGTATACATCTGTCTCTTTTGCTCTCTCGCATACAGGGTCATCATTGCCATCTTTCTAAATTCCATATATATGTGTTAGTATACTGTGTTGGTATTTTACTTTCTGACTTATTTCACTCTGTAAAATAGGCTTCAGTTTCATCTACCTCATTAGAACTGATTCAAATGTATTCATTTTAAAGGATGAATAATATTCCATGGTGTATATGTAGAAAAGCTTTCTTATCCATTCATCTTCCTGGATGTTATAACAATGCTGGGATGAACATTAGGGTACACATGTCTCTTTCAATTCTGGTTTCCTCAGTGTGTATGCCAAGCAGTGGGATTGCTGCGTCGTATGGCAGTTCTATTTCCAGTTTTTTTTAAGGAATCTCCACACTGTTCTCCATAGTGGCTGTACTACTTTGCATTCCCACCAACAGAGTAAGAGAGTTCCCTTTTCTCCACACCCTCTC
>NW_011391428.1:0-760 GCF_000754665.1 Bison bison bison
ATTCATTACATCACCTTTCAGGAAAAGGTTAACATGTATTTTTCTTGGGTATCTGTGAAGATTTCCTGATTGTTACCATGTCAACTAAAATTCATGACTTCTAGTTATTGCTGTTATAAAAATACATCAGGATTTCAGTGAGCTGCCATCTTTATATCCATAAAAAACCATTGGCACAACTATTTAAAATTTCGACTCTCTGTCTTACTTTAATACAAAGAATTATTCTCTGAACACTTACCTAGCGGTGACATAGAGGGATGTTTTAAACAATGACAATCATCACCTCCATTTAGACTTCCACTGTACATTTCACATTAGAGGATCCTTAATAGTACATAAAAAAGTAGATAAAAATTATTTCCACCTATTATAGAAGGGTTTTAACTTTGAGGCAGCAAAGATCAAGAATATTAGTTTTAAAAAAGCATATTCACATACGCACTAAAGGTATAGCACATAGTAATTTGAAAGTTGAGTTATATTAAATTTCACTTTCACATACTGTCAATATGAATAAGGATACAATGATAATAATTATGTTGTCCAACATCTCTTGCCTTGATCCTATGGTCCAAGTAACAAATAATTTTTCTAAGTGTTTTAACTTTGGATCATTTTCTATAATATCCTGATTTAAAGTAATACCAGAAAAGGGTTATTGACTGAATGCTATCTTTGATGAATTCTCTGATATTTATTTAGACCTGAGTTTTTAAATTCATTTTGTACATTTTTTACTAGCATTAAGCGTTCTTCC
>NW_011391429.1:0-544 GCF_000754665.1 Bison bison bison
TGCCATGAGAGCTGCCTATGGCTACTTTCACGAAGCTGTCTGCTCCCTGAGAACAGAAACTTCCCTGCAGCTGCTGTGCCAAGCACAGGCCAGGCCCAACGTTACAGAGGCAGGCTCTGGCTGAGTTCATGATGACGTGCTAAGTAGTGGTCCAAATATCAAGACTAATTTGTTGCTGTGCCATTGTGCAATGATTAAAGACTAGGCAGTTTAAAAACTTTTAGACCTCTGAGCGTAGCAAATGTACCTAATTTTCTTCTGGGTATAAAGAGAAAAAACAAAAAACAAACAGAAAACAGCATGCTGCGGGAGGGATGCGGCAGGGAGGAGGCAGACACATACCAGAGTCATGATGCCCAGCTGGTCTCCCTCCTGCGCTAGGCTGTGCCGCCTCCTTCTGGGCTTGGGCAGGGGTGGGCAGGAGCCAGCATGCGAGGAGGTGGGAAGCAGGTTGAGGGAGCTCACTGATTTAAAACGACGGAGGCTGCCTAAGCTCCCCCTGCCCTCCCTGCTCTCAGTATCCTCGGCCCACTGCTCTGTGTTC
>NW_011391430.1:0-550 GCF_000754665.1 Bison bison bison
AAGCTGCTCTTGAGCAGGAAATCAATATTAATTCATCCGTTTTTTTTTTTTTTCTTTTGATATTTGCTTGGCATTTGTCTGTGGTACCTGTGACTCTGATAAAGTTTTAAGTTTAAAGTCAGAATTCCTTCATTCAGTTTTGTATGTGTATTTGCCTACACATTTGGGCTTTGTCCATGGTCTTTGCTAGTACAAATCTGTTTGACATAATCTGAAACACATTTCCCAAATAGGTGAAAATTAACTAAAGGGATGCAACGTAGATGCTACCAAAAATATGAGAAAGTGAACAGATTTCATAACCTGTATGAGCCTTTAGTGAGTGAAATTATCTTTCTTCTTTCTTGTTTGTTGTTGTTACTGTTGTTCAGTTGCTCAGATGTGTCCATCTCTTTGTGACTTCAATGGACGGAGGCACCTCAGACCTCCCTGTCCTTCACTATCTCCTGGAGTTTGCTCACATTCACGCCCCTTGAGTCAATGATGCCATCCAACCATCTCATCCTCTGTGGTCCCCTTCTCCTCCTGCCTTCAATCTTTCCCAGCATCG
>NW_011391431.1:0-628 GCF_000754665.1 Bison bison bison
AACCAAAATGCTGTTCCATCTCCAGCTCCAGCTGTTGCTTCCAGACCTGCATACAAGTTTCTTAGGAGTCAGGTCAGGTGGTCTGATATTCCCATCTCTTTCAGAATTTTCCATAGTTTATTGTGATCCACACAGTCAAAGGCTTTGGCATAGTCAAACAAGCAGAAATAGATATTTTTCTGGAACTCTCTTGCTTTTTTGATGATAGTAGCTGCTGCTGCTGCTATTAAATCACTTCAGTCGTGTCTGACTCTGTGTGACCACATAGACGGCAGCCCACCAGGCTCCCCCATCGCTGGGATTCTCCAGGAAAGAACACTGGAGTGGTTTGCCATTTCCTTCTCCAATACCTGAAAGTGAAAACGAAGTCGCTCAGTCGTGTCTGACCCTCGGTGGCCCCATGGACTGCAGCCTTCCAGACTCCTCCATCCATGGGATTTTCCAGGCAGGAATACTGAGGTGGGGGTGCCATTGCCTTGATGTTGGCAATTTGATGTCTGGTTCGTCTGCCTTTTCTAAAACCACTTTAAACATCTAGGACTTCATGATCACACATATCGAACTCTGGCTTAGAGAATTTTGAGCATTATTTACTAGTGTGTGAGGTGAGCGCAATTGTGCGATAGTT
>NW_011391432.1:0-524 GCF_000754665.1 Bison bison bison
GGGAACACTATACAATACTCTGTAATGGCCTAAATGGGAAAGGAACCTAAAAAACAGTGGATATATGTACATGTAAAACTGATTCACTTTGCTGTACACCTTAAATTAACACAACATTGTAAATCAACCATACTCCAATAAAAAATTTTAAAAACCAAAACCAAACAAACAAAATAAAACAGATATTTATTTTCTCATGGTTCTGGAGGCAAGAACTCCGTGATCAAAATGATAGTTTCAAAAGGGAGGGGATATATGTATACCTAGGGCTGATTCATGTTGAGGTTTGACGGAAAACAGCAAAATTCTCTAAAGCAATTATCCTTCAATAAAAAAATAAATTAATTTAAAAAAGACAAATATCAAGAAACAAACAAACAATGATAGTAAATTCAGTTCTTGGTGAAAGCTCACTTCCATGCTTGTAGATTGGCATTACTCATTGTGCCCTAACATGGCTTTTTCTCTAGCAAGAGAGAGAAATAGAGGGAGAGAAACACACAACACAGAGAGAAAGAGAGAGA
>NW_011391433.1:0-581 GCF_000754665.1 Bison bison bison
AAAACAGAATGCTTGTTCCCAAGGGCTAGGAGATGGAAGAAATAGGGAATTGGTTTTTAATGGATAGAGAGTTGGGAAGACAAAAAAAGTTCTGGAAATGGATGATGGTGACAGTTTCACAACAATGTAAGTGCAAAGGTACTGAATGCAACTGAATTGTACAGTTATATATATAAACCAAATGTTAAGTTTTGTATATATATATATATACACACATATATATTACCACAATAAAAGAGTTTAAAAATTATGTGCTCATTGTAGAAAATTATTTTGGGGAAAAAAAAAGGCAAAAAAGAATCAAATAAGCCAAAGGCATGGCACAAGTTACCATGAAATCTCTCCTCATACTTTGATACAGTGCCTTCCAATCTCTCTCCTATACATCTATATTCAGTTGAGATCATAATAATCAATTTTGCTTTATTTCCTTAATAAAAGCCTATCAGTTCAGTTTTTCTCTAAATTATTAAGAGCTGTATTTTTTAAACATCACAATATAGCATTCCATCACCATGATACAAGCCACCTTTTAACAACTTCTCTAGTGTTGCATATATTTGATGTTGATTACCTACCTC
>NW_011391434.1:0-531 GCF_000754665.1 Bison bison bison
ACTTTTACTCTGCTAGGCAGAACTACATGCGTGAACATCAGGAAGAAGTTACAGAAGAAAGATACCTCTGTCCCAGTTCCCAAGAAGTCTCTCAGGGACAGTTGTTTGGGGAAGCTCACTGACTGAAATGACCTACCCTTCCCAGATACCAGAGTAACCATTTGCATGAATTGTTTTATGACAGGAGGTCCTGGTAAGGAACATGGAACTAATAAATGACCACCAACTGGAAGAGTTTGGGGAAGGTCAAAAGGAGACACCACATGTCTGACCACCTCCCTGAATCATTCTCACTGGCAGCCATCTTGGCTGAGCAATGCATGCACAACAAGGAAGGATTCTGAGTCAGAATGATTGGTCAGTGACAACCTGGAAATTAATCCCATCACTGTAAATCTCAAGACTGGGAGCCACGTGGCAGAGCAGTTCTCCTGGGTTCCCTTGCCCTACTGCTCTCCACCTGGGCACCCCTTCCCAATAAAATCTCTTGCTTTGTCAACACATGTATCTCCTCAGCCAATTCATTTCTGA
>NW_011391435.1:0-539 GCF_000754665.1 Bison bison bison
TCAGTTCCAAATTGGGAAAGGAGTACATCAAGGTTGTATTTTGTCACCTTGGTTATTTAACTTATATACAGAGCACATCATGCGAAATCCTGACCTGGATGAAGCACAGGCTGGAATCAAGGTTGCCAGGAGAAGTATCAATAACTTCAGATATGCAGATGACATCACCCTTATGGCAGAAAGTGAAGAACTAGAGAGCCACTTTATGAAAGTGGAAGATGAGAGTGGAAAAGTTGGCTTAAAACTCAACATACAAAAAACTAAGATCATGTCATCGAGTCCCATCATTTCATTGCAAATAGATGGGGAAACAATGGAAACAGTGGCAGACTTTATTTTCTTTAGCTCCAAAATCACTGCAGATGATGATTGCAACCATGAAATCAAAAGACGCCTGCTCCTTGGAAGAAAAACTATGACCAATCTAGATAACATATATTAAAAAGCAGAGACATTACTTTTCCATCAAGTAAAAGCTTTGGTTTTCCCAATCATGTATGGATGTGAGACTTGGAACATAGAGAGAGCCGAGCACTGAA
>NW_011391436.1:0-581 GCF_000754665.1 Bison bison bison
GGGATTGAACAAAAATGAGAATATCACATGGTTATGATGGCCTCATGAAACATGCTGAAAATAGTTCCTTATTTCTCAATTCTCTATAATTTTGTGTATTATTTGTATGCATCTTTCTTAGGAATAATCTATTATTGCTTAATATTGTATTATATCTTCATAAGATATATTTGTTTAAATATATCTAATATTGCTTGACATTATTTCTGTTAATAAGAATACATCCCCAAATGATTATATGTAAGATATATTTCATATTAATTATATGTTTTAAATATATTTTATAATATATATCATCATATGTATCCCATGAAGCATTCTGGAACTGAAGTTGATAAAGTTTATTTTATATCAGGACCCCAAAAATGAAGGTCACCCCAAGGACCCAGCTCACATTACAAATCTGAGCCTAAGTCAGCCTGCAGTTAGGGAAAACACTTGTCAAGGAAACCTAACATACACCAATCACAATCCTCCCACTGAGCTTAGGTGAACTCAGTTCAGATCAGTCACTCAGTTGTGTCTGACTCTTTGCGACCCCATGAATCACAGCAGGCCAGGCCTCCCTGTCCATCACCAAC
>NW_011391437.1:0-541 GCF_000754665.1 Bison bison bison
ACGGTTGTTTGCCGGAGGCTTGAACAAAAGACAGGACTCAGCCTGCTTCAGTGCGGGGACTGAAATGTGGGCTCAGGTGTATGTGTTGGGGGATCTAACAAGGGCAAGACATAGACTGGATCTTGTGCAGGGCATGAGATTCAAGTGTAGGATCGAGCCTAGTTCAGTGCAGTGACCGAGAGGTTGGCTCAGGAGCATTTGTCGGGGCTTGAACATGGGGAGGACCAACCTGCTTCAGGGCAGGGCCCGAGATGTTGGTTCAGAGGTATGTGTCGGGGGACTAACTAAGGAAGAACCTAGACTGGTTCAGTGCAGTGACCGAGATGTGGACTCATGAGTATTTTCCAGGGGTTTGAGCAACTGCTGGACCCAGCCTAGTTCAGTGCAGTGACCGAGATGTGGGCTCAGGAGTGTTTCTCACGGTTTGAACATGGGAAGGATACAGCCTGCTATTGTGCAGGGACCAAGACTTGGGCTCAGGACTGCACTGGAAAAAGGTGATTCCATTACTAATGAGTGTAATGCCTATATATAACAATTA
>NW_011391438.1:0-553 GCF_000754665.1 Bison bison bison
ACTGCTGTCCTTGCATGACTCTACCCCTTCCCCCATTATCCTCTATGCACAACTTAAGGTATAAAACTACTTTGGAAAATAAAGTACCCCCTTTTTTGTTCACCAAATTTTGGTCTCCCCATGTCGTTCTTTCTCTCACCTTCTGGCTGAATTTTCCTCTGGGGTGGGGAAGCTTGTCAAGCCTACTAACTTTGCCTGGGCTTCTAAGATCTGACCGGGGAGGCCTTAGTGTCTTCTCTCCTTCAGGAGAATGGGAGGACGCCTGCGGCCTATGTAGGTGACGTAAATTCCTTGCTTTGGAATTTTATTCAGCCTCTTTTCTTCACTGAATTTCTTCGTTGAGCTATCCTTATTTCACCACTCTTTATATCCTTAATTAACGTTTAATTAAGCAATTGTTTCCTGATTCTCGCTGACGCCGTCCCTGCTTTGAATTCCCTGGATCCACCAGGGCAGGACCCCGGCAGGCCCCGGCCTTCAAAATGGAGATGGGACAACAAGGATCCCAGGAGGAAGAAATTTCAATACGGGCCATGGCGGCTCTAAAGATCTC
>NW_011391439.1:0-515 GCF_000754665.1 Bison bison bison
GGCCAGCTCTGCTCTGAGCATCTCTGCTTGTCAGGTGGGTTGCCACTCTGTGAGCCTCCTTCGTTGGGGGAGAGATCCTCTCACTAGCACTGATGGTCCTCACCTTAAGTCTGGTTATGGTCAAGACACCCGGATCTGCAGATCTGGGTTCTGATCTGGCTAGAGGAGACTCAGCCCTCCCTAAGATCACACAGGTTGAATGAGTTGCTCCCTCTGCAGGGGTCCTCAGTAACACTCAGCATTGCATGTGAGGTCCTCCTTGGATTCAGGTCCCTCGCTCTGCGAAACTGCAGCTCACTGTATTAGACAGAAGTCTCACCTCGCTAAGACTTTCGAGGTAGAAATCAACCTGACATCTGTGCCCAGAGCTTCCTGGGGACCACAGCATCAGTGATTTTCCAGGGCCTCCTTTTATAGGGTGTGCTACTGTGAGTCCACTTTCAGGTCCTCACATTGACACATGACGAATCCTGTAACTCCACTCTCTGTTTTATGAAGCTTCTTGTCTTACATCA
>NW_011391440.1:0-634 GCF_000754665.1 Bison bison bison
GGCGCTGGGAAAACTGGGCAACCACGCATAAAAGAATGAAACTACAACACTTGCTAACACCGCACACAAAATATAAACTCAAAATGGATCGAAGATCTAAACATGAGACCGCAAACGATTACACTGCTGGAGGAAAATATAGGCAAAACACTCTCTGGTGTAAAGCACAGTAGGATCCTCTCTGGCGAACCTCCCAGAATAATGGGAATAAAAGCAAAACTAAACAAATGGGACCTACTTAAACTTAAAAGCTTATGCTCTACGAAGGAAACTACAAGCAAAGTGAAAAGACAGCATTCAGAATGGGGGCAAATAATAGCAAATGAAGCAACTCGTAAAGAAGTGATCTAAAAAATATACAAGCAACTCCTGCACTCAATTCCAGAAAAGTAGGCGACCCAGGCAAAAAAAAAAAAAATAATAATAATCATGGGCCAAAGAAGTAAACAGACATTTCTCCAAAAAAGAAATACAGATGGCTATCAAACACATGAAAAGATGCGCAACATCCCTTACTATCAGAGAAACGCAAATCGAAACCACAACGAGGTACCATCTCAGGCCGTTCTGTATGGCTGCTTTCGAAAATCTACAGACAATGAATGTTTGAGAGGGGGCAGAGAAAAAAAGAAAC
>NW_011391441.1:0-680 GCF_000754665.1 Bison bison bison
GCCGCTTACTTGTGGGCGTCCCTGAGGTCCTCATGGGTGGCTGTGTGCAGGCCCCCGTGTGCAGGCGGCCAAGCCGAAGGGACAGCGGTAAGGCGGGGGTCGAGGTTTCACATTTGATGGCAGTCTTGTCATCTCTACCTCTTCCCGTATAGCTGGCAGCTGAGGGAGTGAGGTAAGTGTCCAATTGGCTAACAATAGACTGTTTTGAAAATGGCAATCACATAGGCGTTACATTATAACCAGAAACTTATGTGAAAATCTATTAGCTATGCTTTCCCCCAAGTACAAAAAACCCCCTTGTTCTAGCTTAATGCCATCTTAAAGGACTGTCTTGTTCAAGAGAAGCAGGGCTATGGGGCAGCGAGAGCATCCGATTGAGTGCAGAGACCATGGATGGGAGCCTTCCTGCAGCTGGGCTCTGCCCTCTCTGGAATCCAGCGACCAGATGGCCCTGCCGGGCAGGACAGCAGAGCGATGCCAGCACCGTGGACCCTGCATGGCATGAACTGCCCTGATGAAAGGACTGTGCTCATTGCCAGATGCTGCTCAGAAGCACCACAGCTAGAGTACGAAACCTCTCAGCAAAGCCGTCCAGACCTTTCTGTTTGAAAGAGAAAAAGACACAGCTTGTGCCACCACCCAAGATCATTTGTAATGATGATGCAGGTTACTGGAACCCA
>NW_011391442.1:0-511 GCF_000754665.1 Bison bison bison
TTTAAAGCTCATATGATGGGAAATAGCTTATACTCAGAAAATATTTAGATTCTTCTTTACAAGTAATATGTTTGAATGGAGTTGAGAAGCTGCAGAGCTTTGCGAAGGAGTGGCCACCCTCTCCAGTATTCTTGCCTGGAGAATTCCGTTGATATTGGAGACTGGAGGGCTACAGTCCATGGAGTTGCAAAGAGTGGGATGTAACTGTGTAATACTTTCACTTAAGAAAGTGAAAGCAGATGTAGCCAATTAATTATGTAAATGTCAAGTCAAGCATCCATCTGTAGGTGAAGTAGGTCAGGCAGAATAAAATATCCCCTTAATTAGATAGTAAAGGACAGTCCATTTGGAAGTGGTATATGCAGATACAGATATATTTCTGGATGAATGAAATCAGAGGACCTAGCTGCATTTAATAATGATGTTGCTTACAGCCATCTCAGATTTAACACAAAGCATGCCATCCTCATTTTCTATGGCTATGAGAATCAACTGCATACGAAAGTGTACA
>NW_011391443.1:0-761 GCF_000754665.1 Bison bison bison
CATGATGAGCCACGCGATCAGTGAAGCATCAGCCACGTCATCAGTGCATGCCCAGTCACGTGATTAGTGCATGATAGCCAGGTGTTCAGTGCATGCTCAGTCACGTGATGTGTACTTGATCAGCCAGGTGATCAGTTCCTGCAGAGTCACGTGATCAGGGCCTGCTGAGCTGTGTGATTCGTCCCGGCTCATCTGCATGACAATTGCCAGCTGACGTGCATGATTCCTGCTTGGTCACCTGCTTGATTATTGCCAGTTGAGCAGCATGATTCGTCACTGCTGAGCTCCACGCTTATTGACTGCTGATTGCGTGGTTGGTGTCTGCTCAGCTCTTTGAGTATTGCCTCCTGAGGTCCCTGTTCGGGCGCCACCGGCCGGGGACCAGCCCCAGCTGATCCAGGGTATTCGAAGGAGAAATGGCCTAGGCGACTATTTATATGCTAATCAGAGATGTCAAGAATAATAGTATGAGGAGAGCTCAGTAGGAAAATTCGGTGGAGAAAAGAGACTGAGTAGCTTGGATTACGCGGGAGACCAATCAAACTTCAAGACAAGAAGTTTGCACCACTTACGTAGGCCGCAGGCGCCCTCTCGAAGAGCGGAAGGTGCCTCACCCTAGACACCTTCTCGAGTGTGTCTTAGCAGCCCAGGCATAATTAGTAAGCATGGTGGGTTCCGCACTCCAGATGGAGACTCAGCTGGAAGTTAAAGGGAAGAATGACAAGGAACTTTATGAATTGGAGCTGTAAGTTAACTCTTTG
>NW_011391444.1:0-582 GCF_000754665.1 Bison bison bison
AACAAGAGGTGGGAGGGGCACACAGGGATCTAACCCAGAACGTGCTCAGAGCAGTGTTTGATTTCCACATGAGCTTCAGTTTCAGTTTTCTGGCTGCCTGCAAGGCTATTTCCACTTTCGAATCTAATAGGCATCTGAGACTTACATGACATGCCTTCCCACATCCTTTTGGTCTCCCTGTTAACATTCCCTAGATTAATTAATAGAAATACTTTCAACCCAGATGATCAAGTGCAAAACCTGGAATGGAGATTATTTCTCACCATTTCCCATTTTTCTCCTCTGTCCCTTAAGCAAATCTTGTCTCCAAAATCCATCTGGAACATGTGAAGATCTCATTTCCTCAGTGACCACTCTATTTCCAGCCACCACTGTCTGTCTGCCCTGCTAGCATGTCTCCTAATTTGTCTCCTAGCCTCAACTCACCATCACTCACCTACTTTCTTTAAAGGAGCCAAAATCACTGGCTTAATATTTGGGGAGTCTTATTTATTTTTTATTCAGAAAGAAACATTTGACCTTAACCTTGACCACATATTTTTCAGCCCTTCTCCTGAGGTAGTTTGAGTTTTCTGGTATGAT
>NW_011391445.1:0-595 GCF_000754665.1 Bison bison bison
GCTTTGAACAGTTTCTTCTGCACTGGACTAATGAGCCCTGTCCTGCACTTCTGGGAAACCTCTCACCTTGTAAAGTAAGACCATCTGATCATGCTCTGAATATTAACCTTGAATGGAAAGAAAATAAGCAATAGAAAAGATTGATTTTCCTTCACCCCACGCAAAGAAAACACTTTTCAATGAGCCACTAAGTATAACTCATATTTTTAGATTGAGAGTGTTTTGTGATGAGGAAAAAAATATTTGTGAACTGTTACCAATAGCGTGATGCTCAGCAACAGAGGCACTGAAACCCTCTCACCTCCTGCGTGGTTTCTGCATAAACAGGTGTGATGAGATGTGACAGTGGCTAAAGGCACCGTCAGGAATCTATATCAGCCTGTTTGCCTCGTCTGTTACCAGGTCAACACGGCTGGATGTGGAGGGTACCCTTCTCTCATGTCAGGCTAACCAATCTTCTGACGGTGGTGCTCCTGAGTCAAACATTTTTAGGAGGAACCACACCTGGCTGCTGAGCTAATGAAAATGCAAATGAGGAACTGCTTCTGGTCGCAGAGAATGAAGCTAACTGCCTGTGGTAAAATTAGCAGGGTCA
>NW_011391446.1:0-574 GCF_000754665.1 Bison bison bison
TTGCTTTTGCAATGATCCAACAGATGTTGGCAATTTGATCTCTTGTTTCTCTGTCTTTTATAAATCCAGGTTGTACATCTGGAAGTTCACCATTCTCGTACTTTTGAAGCCTGGCTTGCAGAATTTTAAGCATTACTTTGCTCGCATGTGAGATGAGTGCAATTGTGCAGTAGTTTGAACGTTCTTTGGTATTTCCTTTCTTTGGGATTGGAATGAAAACTGAACTTTTCCAGTCCTGTGGTCACTGATGAGTTTTCCAAATTTGTTGGCATATTGAGTGCAGCACTTTCACAACATCATCTTTTAGGCTTTGAAATAGCTCAACTGGAGTTCCATCACCTCCACTAGCTTTGTTCATAGTGATGCTTCTTAAGGCCTACTTGACTTCACATTCCAGGTTGCTTGGCTCTAGGTCAGTGATTACAGAATCATGGTTATCTGGGTCATGAAGATCTATTTTGTGTAGTTCTGTGTATTTTTGCCACCTCTACATAATATCTTCTGCTTCCGTTTGATCCATACAATTTCTGTCCTTTATTGAGGCCATCTTTGCATGAAATTTTCCCTTCATATC
>NW_011391447.1:0-517 GCF_000754665.1 Bison bison bison
CAATAACTGAGTAGAGTCTTGAGTCATTCTGCATTTGGGTTTTAATTTTTCCATGTTGTTATACCTAATGGGAATTAAAAGTCAATGTAATTTTTTTATACCCAAACTCATACACACATGGGTATGTATGTGGATATGTCAAAATAAAATTTTAGGCAACATTATTCAGGTGGCCAAACACTTTGCTTGCTCCCAAGATCTTAAAATGAACTGTTTGGGAAGCCCAACATTGCTTAATAAATTACTGGCTGAATGCTTTAGATACTGTTGCTGAAAGGCTCTCCTTTAATCTAGTTCGTCTTCCACTATTGTTTCTGTAATAAGAGATGGCGTTCTTACATATGAGGAAACCTTGAGGCCATACAATTGTTACTCTCATTTGCTTAGAGATATTGTTTGAAGAAAGCTGTTGTTCTCCCACATTAGAAACAATTTTAAAC
The DNA here is from genome assembly GCF_000754665.1 of Bison bison bison. Taxonomy (NCBI): domain Eukaryota; kingdom Metazoa; phylum Chordata; class Mammalia; order Artiodactyla; family Bovidae; genus Bison; species Bison bison. Next base: position 441 of record NW_011391447.1, read on the forward strand.
ATTCAAGTCTGTAATAACATAGGAACATGTTGGAACCACATGCACAATGGTCAACTAGCTGGATTTAGGATAACAGC
>NW_011391448.1:0-769 GCF_000754665.1 Bison bison bison
TGTTTACGATTCCATTTCCCTCACCTCAAGTCCAAATTCTTGCTGAGTTCTGTCCATTTTACTTCATAAACGTCTAATGCATCTACTTTTTCTAAAACATCTATTTCTGTGTCATTGACTACGCTAAGACCTCTGACTGAGTGGATTACAACAAATAGAGAAAATTCTTAAACAGAGGGCAGTGCCAGACTACTTGACCTGTCTCCTCAGAAACCTGTATGGGGGCCAAGAAGCAAGTGTTAGAACCAGAGTAGGAACAAATGACTGCTTCATAATTGGGGAAGGAGAACAGGAAGGCCGTGTATTGTCATGCTGCTTATTTAACTTATACGCAGAGTACATCATGCAAAATGCTGGACTGGATGACTCAAAAGCTGGAATAAAGATTGCTGGGAGAAATCTTGACAAGCTCAGATACACAGATGATACCAGTCTAATGGCAGAAAGTGAAGAGCGACTAAAGAACCTTTGGACACGGGTGAAAGAGGAGAGTGAAAAAACTGGCTTAAAACTCAACTATTAAAACACTAAGATCATGGCATCTGGTCCTATCACTTCATGGCAAATAGAAGGGGGTAAGTGGAAGCAGTCCATCCTAAAGGAGATCAGTCCTGGGTGTTCATTGGAAGGGCTGATGTTGAAGCTGAAACTCCAAAACTTTGGCCACCTGATGCGAAGAACTGACTCATTTGAAAAGACCCTAATGCTGGCAAAGATTGAGGGCAGGAGAAGGGGATGACTGAGGATGAGATGGTTGGATGGCATCACC
>NW_011391449.1:0-631 GCF_000754665.1 Bison bison bison
AGGGAGCAGCCCTGCATCACGAAGAGTGGAACGGGGCCTCGGTCAGGGTCAGCAGGGAGGCGGGAGGCTAAGCAGGGAGCTGAGGTCACTGATCACGACCCTGTGGAGCCAGGGAGCCAGCCTGGCAGTTCCCACGGTCACTCGCTCACTCACCCAGAGGGTGTTTGCTAAGAAGCCCATTAGTCCACCTGCCATGAGGCCCCCGGATGTTGGGGGACATTAGAGCCTGACACTGCCTTGTGGGCAAAGAGAGGTGGGGGGAGGCTGGAGGGAGGGGATGGGTCTCTGGGTAGTTGGACCCCAGTTTGCTAAAAGGGCCGAGTATGAACAGCCATGGGGTAAGGTGAGAGACTCGACTCTCCCATCATAGAAAGTTCTGGCCTGGGGAGGAGTGAGAGGCTTGGTGCTAAGCAGGTGCCCTTCTGGGATTTGGGGCCCAGGACCCCATGCTCCTCCACCCCCACGGGCTGGCCCTTCTTGTCTCTGGTCTGGCTGACCTCACTTTCTCCTTAGAGTCACAGGGCCCACCTGGGGAAGACCCACCCTGCAGGACTTCTAGCCACTGTCCAGAGCTGCTCTGACGTGCACGTGGACAGCTGCTCTCAGTCACGGCAGCCCCCACTGATCCTAC
>NW_011391450.1:0-674 GCF_000754665.1 Bison bison bison
ATTATTGCATAGTTGTACACTGCAGGATAGACTAAAAAAATCATAGAAAATCTGTGAAAGAAATGTGATACTGTCTATGAAGTTTGGACAACTATCTTTTAAGATTTTGTTATTTTGACTCTGCTTCCATGCTATCCCTCAAAACTTTTCATATTTAATCAAAGATGGGTCATGGTGCTCCACTCAGAGAAAGATACAGGATGGGAAAATTTCTTTACTTATTTGTAATTTCTTTGAAATATAAAGTTGATGTAAAATATTGTGTTAGTCTCAGGTGTATAGCAAATTGAATTATATGTATATCTCACCTCCGTTTTCCATACTGTTCTTGAGGTTCTTGAGGCGAGAACACTGAAGTGGTTTGCCATTCCCTTCTCTAGTGCAACACGTTTTGTCAGAACTCTCCACCATGACTCGTCCATCTTTGGTGGCCCTGCAAGATATGACTCATAGCTTCCTTGAATTACACAAGCCTGTGATCCATGCAATCAGTGCAAGAAGGCAAAGTGCTTGTCCAAGGAGACCTTACAAATAGCTGGGAAAATGAGAAGCAAACACAATAGAGAAAGGGAAAGAGATACCCAACTGAATGCAGAGTTGCAGAGAATAGCAAGGAAAGGTAAGAAGTGAAAAGAAATAGAGGAAAATAGGAAAGACTAGAGATCTCTTAAAGG
>NW_011391451.1:0-677 GCF_000754665.1 Bison bison bison
GTGATGTACTCAAGGCCACATGGTGGGGAGCAGCAGAGCCTACACTTCAACCCGTGTCACTTAACGAGAGGCTGGTGAACTTCCCATGCTGTGCTCAGTACACATCCAGCTCTTTGTGTCCCTGTGGACTGTAACCTGCCAGGCTCCTCCGTCCATGGAATTTTCCAAGCAAGCATACTGGGGCAGATTGCCATTTCCTACTCCAGGGTATCTTCCTGACCCAGGGATCTAATGAGCATACAAACACTGTGCAGCCAATAGGGCAGTATCCTGGCAATGTTGACAGTTCTATTTAATCCAGGCTTCCAGAAGCAAATGTGATTTAACTAGTTTGCAAAAATAATGAAACAGTTACTGATGATGATGATGTTTAATGCTTCCTATGTACAAAAAATTCATGCCATTAAATAACCTCTCTTTTTCAGGAAGGAAAGCTTTCACAAATGAACCATTAAGACTGTATTCTATCCTAGAGTACACCCTAGCTACCATTAGTGTAATGGGAATCTTGCACCAGCATTAAAGAAAATATATCCCATTTGGGAGTCTGATTTCCAATTTGGATTCACAGTAATAGTACACCTTGTATCTGTAAATAGAATAGGGAGTTTATGTGTACAGAACTCCCTGGTGTAGGGATTCCCTGGTAGCTCAGATGGTAAAGAATCCACCTGCAG
>NW_011391452.1:0-641 GCF_000754665.1 Bison bison bison
ATGGACGGAGGAGCCTGGTAGGCTACAGACCATGGGGTCACAAAGAGTCAGACACTGAGCGATTTCACTTTCACTTTCTGTTTAATAATTTTTTATAGTTTATAAGACAGAGACATAAAGATATTTGACTCCGAAAGAGGAAGGAGCTATGATGATGGGAGCGAGGAGTTCTAGTGATTCAAGAAGGAGTCACGAACTAAAGAATTTAGTTGGCCTTCCAAAGCTAAAAAAGGCAAGGAAATGGATTATCCCTTAGATCTCAAGAAGGAATCAACTCTGCCAAGACCTTGACTATGGACAGTGAAATGCATTTAAGATTTCTTGCATCCAGAATAATTTTCTTCTAAGTTACCAAGCTCATATTGAACATTGAGTAAGGTTTATTGTTGATGTTCACTTTGCTGCTCTTGTAGGATGGGATGATGCAAGTGTCTGTTGGGACACATTCTGGTGAGGCAGATCTGAACAGTCTTGAGTCATCTAACTAATCAGGATAACAACTTTATTGGAGTTATTTTTTTTCTTTGAATTCTTTTCACTTTTTACCATTTTTCAGTTCAGCATACGGTGGTTAAATATTTATTTTATTTGTGTCCTCTTATCAGCTATTCTGCTAGTTCCAAGTTAGAAGTCTCTAGTGC
>NW_011391453.1:0-502 GCF_000754665.1 Bison bison bison
AGACCATGGGTTTTCAGTTTACAGTAAGACCCCAGAAAATATGCTGCTGTTCAGTCACTCAGTTGAGTCTGAGTGATCCCGTGGACTGCACCACGTCAGGCTTCCCTGTCCTTCAGTATCTCCCAGAATTTGCTTAAACTCATGTCCATTGAATTGATCATGCCATTCAACCATATCATCCTCTGTCTCCTCCTTCTCCTCCTGACCTCAATCTTTCCCAACATCAGGATCTTTTACAATGAGTCAGCTCTTCACATCACGTGGCCAATGTCTTGTAGCTTCAGTTTCAGCATCAGTCCTTCCAATGAATATTCAGGGTTGATTTCCCTTAGGATAGACTGGTTTGATGTCCTTGCTGTCCAAAGGACTCTCAAGAGTCTTTTCCAGCACCACAGTTAGAAAGCATCAATTCCTCCATGCTTAGCATTCTTTAGGGTCCAACTCTCACATCCTTACATTACTACCAAAAAAACATAGCTTTTTTCTTTCTTTCTTTTTTTAA
>NW_011391454.1:0-722 GCF_000754665.1 Bison bison bison
ATAATGAACTGTCCCACTAAAAGTGTGACTTCTGTGAGTGTGAACCGCCACTGACTCAGTGGACTTGCAAACGTTGTTTGGAAAATCAAGCCTGGAAAACAACATCGCATGATTAATAATAGCTATTTGGAAAAGTAGTATTGAAGTTAGTCCTCTAACAAGAGTTTGCTTTTAATTGAGAATAAAGGCTCACAGACTTGGTAAGTACAATAGATGAAACAGTGGATCCTGAGGATGCAGTGATCTAGGAAGTAATCCAGAAGATAGGTGTGATTTACCAGAAGCTCTAACAGCCAGGAGGGATATGCATCTCTGTCATTGAAAGCTGGCATGCATTGTAATGTTTCGCTTTTCCCATTACGTTGGTTATCACCAGTTAAGTGCAGGCACTCTCTTTCATCGCCTTCCTGCTTGTCTCCTTTGTTGTACTTCATCCAGCAAAGAGGAGGGTCAAGAGCAGCTCAGTCCACAGTTACTAACCTCTCTGATGTACACATTCCACCCCATGTCCCATCAAACAAACAAATGAGAAACCTGAGATCTTTGGAAGCAGCCTCTCCTCTGTCCTGATGGCCTTCTGTTTCCCTCTAGCTCCCCAGGAGCACCTCGTGGTGGAACTGCCCCAGGCCGAGGCTGAGGAATCGCCTCTCCGACCCCTGGAGGTAAGCTCAACTGTCTGTGTCTCACATAGATGCTTCTTCACTTCTTTATGTTTCATTCAG
>NW_011391455.1:0-443 GCF_000754665.1 Bison bison bison
AAAGGCAGGAGGAGAAGCGGATGACAGTGGACGAGATGGTTGGATGGCATCACTGACTCAATGGACATGAGTTTGAGCAAGCTCTGGGAGATGGTGAAGGACAGAGAAGCCTGGCGTGCCGCAGTCCATGATGTCACAAAGAATCAAACGGTATTTAGTGACTGAGCAGCAACAACAATAATGTGGATGACTTCCCTGGTGGTCCAGTGCTTAAGACTCTGCACTCCCAATGCAGGGGCCTAGGTTCGATCCCTGGTCAGAGAACTAACATCTCACATGGCATGCAGACAGTCAAAAAGAAAATTATAAAGGAGTACTAGGAACTTGTTGTATGCCAACAAATTAGATAACCAAGATGAGATGGAAACATTCCTAGAAAGACACAAAATATCAAAACTGATTCAAAAAGAAATAAGAAATCTAACTGGACTTTAAAAAGTTAA
>NW_011391455.1:4836-5191 GCF_000754665.1 Bison bison bison
TCTATTGTATCGTTTAACGTTTGTGTTTCCTTGTTAATTTTCTGTTTAGTTGATCTATCCATAGGTGTGAGTGGGGTATTAAAATCTCCCACTATTATTGTGTTATTGTTAGTTTCTCCTTTCATACTTGTTAGCATTTGTCTTACATATTGCGGCGCTCCCGTGTTGGGCGCATATATATTTATAATTGTTATATCTTCTTCTTGGATTGATCCTTTGATCATTATGTAGTGACCATCTTTGTCTCTTTTCATAGCCTTTGTTTAAAGTCTATTTTATCTGATATAAGTATTGCTACTCCTGCTTTCTTTTGGTCCCTATTTGCATGGAAAATCTTTTTCCAGCCCTTCACTTT
>NW_011391456.1:0-614 GCF_000754665.1 Bison bison bison
CCACTGGCCAACAGAGGCCGAGGAACGACACCCACATGAGGCGAGGCCGGCTCAGCCCCAGACAGGGGAAGGGAGCGTGGGGCGGCCACACGCGGGGGATGAGGAGGAGAGGCCGGCAGCAGCGGGGAGGGGCCGGCAAGCACGCACGGCAGGGGCCGCGGGACAGGACCGCGGGCGCCATCCGGGGACCACAAAGACACCGGGAACACGGCCGGGCCACCAGGAAAACCAGCGCGGGGCCCCACCACCACCCACACACGAAGGCGGTCCCACAACACGCCTGGGACACCGACCGGTCCCGGCCAGCCCCGGAGCGAGCCCCCACGACCCGGCCCCACCGCCAGGGCCGGCGAGCCACCCAAACCCATCTTCCACCATCCGTCCTCGACAGATCCGTTTTCCACCTAGTCTGCCACCCTGAGGCTCGACATCCTGGGGACCACGCTCTCGAGCGAGGCAGCCCTGACGGTAACTGCACGCTGCCACCGGCTGCGTCTCGTGGGGAGAGGGCGGGCGCGATAAGCTCTCCCGCACCACGACTGCGGGGCTGGGGAAGCCGGGGCCGACCGGACGTCGCACCCCCAACACCTTCCCCCCTTTGCCCCAAAGCTCAC
>NW_011391457.1:0-507 GCF_000754665.1 Bison bison bison
AACCATACATAGAGCTATTCATCTATGGTTATTTTCTAAAATATATTATTAAAAGGTGTTTATAAAGCACTCTTGGTATATATGTCCATTTTGAGTCTGTATAAGGATTTTATATGTATCTGTCACTTCACTTCAGTTGCCCAGTCATGTCCAACTCTTTGCGACTCCATGAACTGTGGCATGCCACGCTTCCCTGTTCAATTACCTACTACCTGAGCCTGCTTAAACCCAGATCCACCGAGTGGGTGATGTTAACCAATGACCTCATCCTCTGTTTTCTGCTTCTCCTCCTGCTTTCAATCTTTCTCAGCATCAGGGACTTCCCTGGCAGTCCAGAGGTTAAGATTGCAGATTTCCACTGCAGGGGAGGCAAGTTTGAACCCTGGTCAGGGAACTAATTCCACTTGTAGCACAGTGTAGCCAAAAAAAAGAGAGATTAAATAAAAGAATGTGTGTATGTGTATATATATATATATATATATATATATATATATATATATACTACAC
>NW_011391458.1:0-528 GCF_000754665.1 Bison bison bison
AATGAGTCAGCTCTTCAAACCAGGTGACCAAAGGATTGGAGCTTCAGCTTCAGCATCAGTCCTTCCAATGAATAATTAGGGCTGATTTCCTTTGGGATTGACAGTTTGGATCTTCTTACAGTCCAAGGGACTCTCAAGGGTCTTCTCCAACACCACAGTTTAAAAGTATCAATTCTTTGGCACTCAGCCTTCTTTATGGTCCAATTCTCACACCCATACATGACTACTAGAAAAAACCATAGCTTTGACTAGATGGACTTTGTCAACAAATGATGTTTCTGCTTTTGGATAGACTGTCTAGGTTTGTCATAGCTTTCCTTCCATGGAGCAAGTGTCTTTTAATTTCATGTCTGCAGTCACCATCCACAGTGATTTTGCAGCCCAAGAAAGTAAAATCTGTCACTGCTTCCACTTTTCCCCTATTTGCCATGAAGTGATGGGACCAGATGCCATGATCTTAGTTCTTTGAATGTTGAGTTTTAAGCCAGCTTTTTCACTCTCCTCTTTCACTTTCATCAAGAGGCTCTT
>NW_011391459.1:0-353 GCF_000754665.1 Bison bison bison
CAGCACCCTTGTGAATATTGTGGCCATCAGCAAGAATTTTAAGGTTGCTGTTAGAGAAAATGTCCACAAGGTGACAGCATTTCTTCATTCCCTCCTCTTGTACCCATGGTAACAGCAGCCTCTGTGTTATTCCCAAGTCTGGTTGTAAATGAGAGTAAAATGAGACATAGGTAGTCACCAAAAGTTTTGGTTGTTTACTCTTTGATTTTTTTTTTTTTTAAGCGAAGCTATATATTTTTTAAGACTATTAACACCATTGTAGTTGTTGCATAGAAACAGTTCCACCTTCCTTTCCATAGACACTTGGAGGAATTTAGCTCTGGTTATTGTCAGAGGTATCTTTTGGAATCTAT
>NW_011391459.1:4453-4827 GCF_000754665.1 Bison bison bison
TGCCTGGAGAACCCCATGGACAAAGGAGCCTGATGGGCTACAGTCCATGTGAAAGCAAAGACTCATACATGACTGAGCAACTAATACACACACACACACATACACACACACACACAGTTACAGTGTTGTTTTATTGTTGTTGTCATAGTTTTCGCTATGCTATGCAGCTTGAATGACAGTTTCCTGGTTGAGAACCCTACCCAGGCCCCTGATAGGAAAGCGTGGAGTCCTAACCTCTGAACTATCATGGAATTCCTTATCATATTGTTAAGAAACATATCTTTACACCTTTTCGTATTGCAAAGTTGAAACTATACCCATCACCTGTCCCATTTAACAACAACTCCTCTTTTCTTCCCTGTTTCCCTAGATCC
>NW_011391460.1:0-660 GCF_000754665.1 Bison bison bison
AGTGGGCGTCCTTACCTTGTCCCAGAGTTCTAGAAAGGCTTTCCGCTTGTCACCTTTGAGGACTGTGTTGACTGTGTGCTTGTCATAAATCGGTTTTATTACGTTGAGATGTCTTCCCTCTGTACTCACTTTGGCGACACCTCTTATGATGAATGGATGTTGCATTTTATCAGTGCTTTCTCTGAACCTGTTAAGACGAGCATGTTGTTTTGTCTTTTCTCTTGTTGATGTGGTGACTTACATTGATCGATTTGCACATGTTGAATTATCCTTGTGACTCTGGTATGAATCCAAGTTGATCATGGCGTGTGATTCTTTTTGTGTGTTGTTGAATTCGGTTAGCTAATATTTTGTTGCGCATTTTGCGTGTATGTTCATAAAGCGCTCTGTTCTGTAACTTCTTTTTTGATTGTGTCTTTGTCTGGTTTAGGTATCGGCGTGACGGTGGCTCATAGAAGGACTTTGGGAGTGTTTCGTCCTCTTCAGTCTCCTGGGAGAGTGTGAAGAGGGTCCTATAAGTTCCTCTTTGTCAGTTTGGTAGAAGTCCTCCGTGAAGCCATCCAGTTCTGGCCTCTGGTTTGCATGGAGTTTCAATTGGTGTTATTACAGTATTCTGTGTCGTCTTCCATTGGCCGGTCTGTTCAGGCTGTCTGGGTCTTC
>NW_011391461.1:0-565 GCF_000754665.1 Bison bison bison
GTCGGAAGAGAGGAAACTTGCCCTTTCCCTTGGGGCAGGCCCTCTGCCATCTGAGGAGCACAGGCTGAGCTGTGCCACAGAACCGCAGGTGCCAGGAAGGCCCAGCACGGGGAGGGTGCACACTACACTGAGGGCCTGTCCTGCCTTAGATATAAAAGCCATCTCATCAATTTTCAGGGTCACTTCAGGTGTGGAGGGGAGAGGGGTGTCCCCTTGGTGTCCACATGGGCTTGCAGTGGCTTCATAGAGTGAGTCTTTGCTTCCCATGTGGGGAGATCACTGGGCGAGCTGTACAGAGTTCTAAGTGTCTGGTTCGAGTCTGGGCAGTGAACTGGACAGAATTTGGCTTCCTAGAATTTCATCTGGACTTCCCTGGTGTCTCACTGGTAAAGAAGTCTCCTGCCAATGCAGGAGATGCTGGTTTGATCCTGGGTCAGGAAGCTCCCCTGGAGAAGGAAATGGCAACAGACTCCATTATTCTTGCCTGGGAAATCCCATGGCCAGTGGAACCTGGCAGGTGATACAGTCATGGGGTTGTGAAGAGTTGGACACAACTTAGTGTCTG
>NW_011391462.1:0-539 GCF_000754665.1 Bison bison bison
AAGCAGAATCTATTAAGAAGTGGTGGCAAAAATACGCAGAACTGTACCAAATAATAATAATAATAATAAGATCTTAATGACCCAGTTAGCTGTGATGGTGTCTTTACTCACCTAGAACCAGACATCCTGGAATGTGAAATCAAGTAGCCCTTAGTAAATCACTATGAACAAAGTTACTAGAGGTGATGGGTTTCCAGTCGTGCAGTTTCAAGTCCTATTAGATTATACCATTAAAATCCTGCACTCAATATGCCAGAAACTTTGGAAAACTCAGCATTGGCCACAGAACTGGAAAAGGTTAGTTTAAAGTCCAATCCCAAAGAAAGGCTATGCCAAAGAATGTTCAAACTACAACACAATTGCATGTATCTCACATGCAAGCAAAGTGATGCTCAAAGTTCTCCAAGCCAGGCTTCAACAGTACGTGAACTGAGAATTTCCAGATGTTAAGGGTGGATTTAGAAAAGTCAGAGGAACAGAGATCAAATTGCCAACATCCATTGGATCAGAGAAAAGGCAAGGGAGTTCAAGATATACAA
>NW_011391463.1:0-501 GCF_000754665.1 Bison bison bison
CAGGCTGGAATGAAGATTGCGAGAAGAAATATCAATAACCTCAGATATGCAGATGACACCACCCTTATGACAGAAAGCCAAGAGGAACTAAAGAGCCTCTTGACAAAAGTGAAAGAGGAGAGTGAAAAAGCTGACTTAAAACTCAACATTCAAAAAACAAAGATCATGGCATCTGCTCCCATCACTTCATGGCAAATAGATGGGGAAACAAAGGAAACTGTGACAGAATTTATTTTCTTAGGCTCCAAAATCACTGCAGATGGTGACTGCAGTGATGAAATTAAAAGACACTTGCTCCTTGGAAGAAAAGCTATGACAAACTTAGACAGCATATTAAAAAGCAGAGACAGTACTTTACCTACAAAAGGTCTAGTCTAGTCAAAGCTGTGATTTTTCCAGTAGTCGTGTATAGATGTGAGAGTTGGACCATAAAGAAGGTTGAATGCTGAAGAATTAATGCTTTTGAACTGTGGTGTTGGAGAAGACTCTTGAGAGTCCCTT
>NW_011391464.1:0-700 GCF_000754665.1 Bison bison bison
CTGGAGTAGGTTGCCATTTCCTTCTTTTAAGTAAAGTAAGCTGGTGCAAAAACTTGAATTTAGCTTCTGTCTCTGTTAAGAGGACACCTTCTCTTCAGATACTGAACTGCCTTTGATAAAAGATTTAAGTCTCTTTATCTCTTAAAAGGTCTGCTCTGAAATCCTTTATTTTTATTTTGGCTAAGTAAATAGCCATTGTTTCACAATGACCTATGAGCCTATCTGATTAAGTGTTCTAATCCTTTTTGATATTTGTTGACAAAACTTCCTAAATCGTAGTAATAAAGAAGATTTCTACCTAACATTGGGATGCTTCATAGGGCCCCTGAAACATCCCAAAGAGAGATATTACACTAATTAGGTTCATTTTGTATCCAGAATTAGACGGGAAGTATTGTCAAGTGAGTAATAAGTTTCGGGATATATTGTATGGTAAATGTTCAGTTCAGTTCAGTCACTCAGTCATGTCCGACTCTTTGCGACCCCATGGACTGTAGCATGCCAGGCCTCCCTGTCCATCACCAACTCCCAGAACTTACTCAAACTCATGTCCATTGAGTCGGTGATGACATCCAACCATCTCATCCTCTGCCAACCCTTTCTCCCGCCTTCAATCTTTCCCAGTATCAGGGTCCTTTCCAATGAGTCAGTTCTTTGCATGAGGTGGCCAAAGCATTGGAGCTTCACCTTCAGCATCAGT
>NW_011391465.1:0-505 GCF_000754665.1 Bison bison bison
GACTTAGGGACTGGCTGCCTGACTACGTGAAACAGTCTGGTGTTGAGTTGTGTGATGTTGTGTGACCAGAATACTGGCTTATTTTCTTTGTCATCACACACAGCAAGGAGCACAGTTTTCACTACATATTATGACTTAGGGTAGCCTTGTCAGTCCTCATTAACAAACCAACCTTAGAATGGATGCCATGTCTGATACCAGCTATTGAATCTGCTATTGAATCAATATATTTATTTAGACAAAATATGTTTCTCAAGTCCAGTTCATTTTAAAAGTTAGCCTTATAGTCTAGTTGAAATTCAAAATCTGTATCACTTGTGAGAGAATTGTAATTGTAAAGGTAAATGTTTAAATGAAAAAATGGAGTAGAATAAGCCAATTCATTTGCAATGTAATGCCTACTTCACATGTTATCTTGTTTATTCTTCATAACAAATATTTAGTGTAAACTTGTAAAATCCATTTTAGAAATAGGGTAACAGATCCAAAGGATGAAAATACCTTT
>NW_011391466.1:0-747 GCF_000754665.1 Bison bison bison
TAGTAAAGATGATCAAAAACTTTGAAAAATGACATGGAGACAATGCAAGAATCAATGAGCAAACCCCTAGTTGAATTGAAGAATAAGCAAAAAATACATTGAAAAATAAATAGAGAGACAAACAACAATTACTGAATTAAAAATACTCTGAAAGAATCAAGAGCAGGGTATCTGAACCAGAAAGTGGATCAGTGTGTTGAAAGACAAAATGGTGGGAAACAACTGCGGAAGGGCAGAATAAAGTCAAAAGAATGAAAAGAACTGAGGATAGTCTCAGAGACCTCTTGGACAATGTTAAATGCACCAAGATTCAAATTATAGGGGTCCCAGAAGAAGAGAGAAAAATAAAGGGTATGAGAAAAGTTTAGAGGAGATTATACTTGAAAAACCCCCAACATGGAAAAGGAAATAGTCAATCAAGTCCAAGAGGTGCCAAGAGTCCCATTTGTGATAAACCCAAGGAGAAACAGCCCTAGACATATACTAAGCAAACTAAGGAAGATGAAACACAAAGAAAGAATATTAAAAATAGCAAGTTAAAAGTAACAAGTAACATCCAATGGAAACCCCATATGTTTCACAGTTGATTTTTCAACAGAAACTCTGCAGGCCAGAAGAGAATGGCATGGCATATTTAAAGCACTGAAAGAGAAAAATCTACAGCCAAGATTACTGTACTTGGCAAGGATCTCCTTCAAAATTGATGGAGAAATCAAAGCTTTTCAGATGAGCCAAAGGTAAGAGAAT
>NW_011391467.1:0-561 GCF_000754665.1 Bison bison bison
GGGGGCAGCAAAAATCTGCGTCTGATAGTCCAGGCTCTACTCTGTGTACCCCACCACCCCTAGACAGATGGTCAGGGAATAAAGTCCTCTTACCAAAAAGGCTCGTCAACACCGAAGAGCTTCTCCGTGAATTTTTGACTCAAATCCAGTGGCTTTTAATGTTTCTGTGAGAAGTATTAAGCAGATGTTTAGTCGCTAAGTGGTGTCTGCCTCTTTTGCGACCTCATGGACTTGTAGCCTGCCAGGCTCTTGTGTCCATGGGGTTCTCCCCGCAATAATACTGGATTAGGTTTCCATTTCCTCCTCCTCCAGGGGGTCTTCCCCCACCCAAGAATCAAACGGGCTTCTCCTGCATTGGCAGGCGGATTCTTTACCACTGAGCCACCAGGGAAACCCAATTAAGCAGATAGTGCACTACTAATGTCATGTCAAGAAGAGGAGCCAAGATGGAGGAGTAGGATGGGGAGAACACTTTGTCCCCCACAAATTCATCAAAAGAGCATTTAAAAGCCGAGTAAATTCCACAAAACAACTTCTGAATGCCGGCAGAGGACATCAGGC
>NW_011391468.1:0-582 GCF_000754665.1 Bison bison bison
TTGCTGTTGTTCAGTTGCTCAGTCGTGTCTGACCCTTTGTGACCCCATGGACTGCAGCACGCCAGGCTTCCCTGTCCTTCACTATTTCCCAGAAGTTGCTCAAACTCATGTCCATCGAGTCAGTGATGCCATCCAACCATCTCGTCCTCTGTCACACCTTCTCCTCCTGCCTTCGCTCTTTCCCAGCATCAGGATCTTTTCCAAGGAGTGTGTTCTTCGCATCAGGTGCCCAAGTATTGAATCTTCAGCTTCAGCATCAGTCCTTCCAATGAATATTCAGGACTGATTTCCTTTAGGATTCATTGGTTTGATTGCCATACAGTCCAGGGGACTCTCGAGTCTTTTCCAACACCTCAGTTGAAAGGCATCAATTCTTTGATGCTCAGCCTTCTTCATGGTCCAACTCTCACATCCGTACATGACTACTGGAAAATCCGTTTCTTTAAGTAGGTGGACCTTTGATGGCAAATGATGATCTTAGTTTTTTTTTTTTAATGTTCAGTTTCAAGCCATCTTTTTCACTTTTTTTCACCTTCATCAAGAGGCTCTTCATCAAGGTCCTCGTGGCTTTCTGCCATAAGG
>NW_011391469.1:0-679 GCF_000754665.1 Bison bison bison
GGATCACAATAAACTGTGGAAAATTCTTCAAGAAATGAGAATACCAGACCACTGACCTGCCTCTTGAGAAACCTATATGCAGGTCAGGAAGCAACAGTTAGAATTGGACATGGAACAACAGACTGGTTCTAAATAGGAAAAGGAGTACATCAAGGCTGTATACTGTCACCCTACTTATTTAACTTATATGCAGAGTACGTCATGAGAAACGCTGGACTGGAAGAAACACAAGCTAGAATCAAGATTGCTAGGAGAAATATCAATAACCTCAGATATGCAGACGACACCACCCTTATGGCAGAAAGTGAAGAAGAACTAAAGAGCCTCTTGATGAAAATGAAGGAGGAGAGTGAAAAAGTTGACTTAAAACTCAACATTCAGAAAACAAAGATCATGGCATCTGGTCTCATCACTTCATGGCAAATAGATGGGGAAACAGTGGAAACAGTGGCTGACTTTAATCTTTTTGGACTCCAAAATCACTGCAAATGGTGACTGCAGCCATGAAATAAAAAGATGCTTACTCCTTGGAAGGAAAGTTATGACCAACCTTGACAGCATATTAAACAGCAGAGATATTGTTTTGCCAACAAATATCCATCTAGTCAAGGCTATGGTTTTTCCAGTGGTCATGTATGGATGTGAGAGTTGGACTATAAAGAAAGCTGAGCATCAAAGA
>NW_011391470.1:0-823 GCF_000754665.1 Bison bison bison
CATGTTAATGCTTCAAAGGATTTCTATGAAACAACTTTCAAAGAATCAGCTATCTTTATAAAAAAAAAAGTCAATGCCTCCTTTTACAAATTAATCTGATTTGAATAACAAATACCAGTACAACATATATCTTTGATGCCTAAGAGTTACTCAGAGGGGCTGCAGTTTCCCCCACTTCTAGCACCCCCTCCCAGCTCCAGGATTCTCTGGAGCAATAACGATCTTATCTCTTTTCAGGGTAAATACACTGAAGTCATCTAGAAGGAGTTCTCTCAAGTGTCCTCATCAACTCCAAACTCACCTCCCTACGGCCTTCCTTTCTTCCCTTTGTCCTTTCACTAGATTCTCTCCTCTCTAAATGGTAATCTCTGGATCTGTGGACTTAAATCTTCCCCCTTGACATCCTTTCTATGGATCATCCCTACCTGTGGTCTTCTTTACAGACTGGGGCCTGGTGGACCGGAGTCAACGAAAAGAAAGCAAAAGAGAGAGACTAATATTCCCTGGGTTAATGGAAAACCATAAAGCCCTAGAATAGGGCTAGTACCGCTCACTAAGACACAGGGCATCCTTCTCAAGGAGGTCTTGAAAGCCCGGGCAGGAAAGTGAGCTCAGCAGGACTCCATACTCCAAAGACCTAGCCAGAGAGAGAAAGAAGGACAGGGGGGACCCAAGTCTGTAGTGGAACAAGGGTGAATTATTTATGTTTGTGTGAGTTTATATATTGTTATAGAAGGAAGGTTTAGGCAAAAATAAAGTTAAGGAAAGAACAAAAACCAGACATAGAACAACCGTTACCAAGGGAATAACAAAGAATAACAAT
>NW_011391471.1:0-636 GCF_000754665.1 Bison bison bison
CAGAAAGAAAAGATGAGGAAGTCCTGAGAAAACCGATGCTATTTTTCTTTTTTGGATTTGTATTTTATCGCAGGGCTTGGCAAAAAAGAGGGCCTAACCTGTTTTTAGAGTTCCATCCCAAGGGTTGCTCTGGCATGTTACATATGTTGACAAACTGCTGATTATTTTCAAGAAAGGACAATGATCTGCACTTTCGTATCTGTTGCTTGAGCTGGAATAGCAGGCATCCCTTGAAGTGCAGTCCTTCATGCTGAAGTAGGCACACCTGAAGCAATAGCATAAAAGGAGCACATTTATCATGTAGACATCACATCCCATGCATTTGTAATAAGTTTTCAGTTGTACCCCTCATCATTGGAGGAACTGACTTGTCCCAGTGATAACTAGAGTACCCAGTATAACAGCTCCTTGACTTTTGAGTACTTCTTATGAGTACACTTACGAATACTTCTTCCAATGTTCTTTCTCCTACTTTGGTCATGAACAGTAGAAGCTGATGGCAGTGGTTCTTGAAATGTATATTGATTCCAGGTGGCACAGTCGGTAAATAACCTGCCTACCAGTGCAGGAGATGGAAGTGATGTGGTTTTGATCCCTGGGTCAGGAAGGTAACAATTCATACACTTGTTTTATGTG
>NW_011391472.1:0-699 GCF_000754665.1 Bison bison bison
AGCCTGGCAGGGTACAGTCCATGGGGTCACACAGAGTCAGACATGACTGAGCAACTACCACTTACCACTTCATTCATGTGTATAAAAACTGTCCCAAGATGGAAGAAGCCATATTTCATAGGAAGAGACTGCAGTTATTAGGAGCTGCCTAATGGAGAAGAATTCAGTAACAATGCAATTTTTAGAGTTCTCCCGTGACTTGGTTCTAAAGATTCTTCCAGAAACATACTATGAAGAAGGCATGGTGCCAGAAGCTACAAGGGTACAAAAAAAAAAAGAGTAAAATAAAGTCTTATATCCCTAAGAAGATGGGAATATAAAGGATGCAATGAGATCAGCCTTGGGAAAGTGAATCCCAGTAACAGAGCAACATGATGGTCAGACTGGGCAAGAGAATATTAAAAAGAAAACACAGAGACTTCCTTGGGAGCCCAGTGGCTAAGACTCCAAACTCCCAATGCAGGGGTCCAGGTTCCAATCCCTGGTCAGAGAACTAGATCCCAAATGCGACAACTAAGAGTCTGCATGCTACAACTAAAGACCGCTCACGCCACATGGAAGATCAAAGATCCCCTGTGCCACAATGAGAGAGAACGAGAGAAAAATGAGTAAATATTCAGTATTTGATCAAATAAATTTTGTGACCCTGCAGACTGTTAATCCAAAACTCATTAGAATAGCTCTCACTACTGAATACCT
>NW_011391473.1:0-577 GCF_000754665.1 Bison bison bison
CAAAGAAAAGGGAATAAATGCCCCATTTCCAGGACAAAATGCCCTGCAGATTGTCCCAGGGCAGATCAGAAAACCATAACTTCTTAATTTGGCAAAAATTCAAATCTATCCCTCAAAACCAAGGCTGCTTGCATTTTGTTCTTTGTCTCATAAATGGTGTTGATCCTAACAAATTGGTGTTATAAAGTATTTCACTTTAAATAACTAAAATCTCAAAACTTAAATATTGTTAAAAGTACTTGATTTGACCATAGCTCCACAATAGTCAGTCATACAGCACATCACATGATATGTCCATAAATATTGCATAGTATATTCTGAAATTAGAATTTATCTTTCTTTATGTGGGTTACAATTATACTTCTTCAAGCAAAAAGAAGTCAACCAAGTAATGTCGTAGTTAAAGATATGTAAATTAATCATTTTACTGTTTGAAGAATTACAGTAAACAGAGGAAAAAGATGTGAGAATGAGTTTGAAGAGACTCATTGAAAGAAGGATAAGTTCCAGCTTTAGACTTTATATGATACCTCTTAACTGTTGCGTCAGAGTATATTAAAAAAAATGTAATACCATC
>NW_011391474.1:0-638 GCF_000754665.1 Bison bison bison
AAGTATTGTTGGCTATAATTGCTATACTTTAGATCTGCAGGACTTATCTACTAGTTACAAGTTTGTATTCTTAAACAATATCTCTCCAGTTCCCTGACTCCCAACCCTTGGTAATCATCATTGTACTCTCTTTTTATGAGTTTGGCTTTTTTTTTAGATTCCACATATAAATGCTATTATATAGTATTGGCCTTTTTGATAAGTCACTTAGCACAATGCACTCAAGGTCTATCCAGCTTATCACAAATAGCAGGATTTCCTTCCATATCCATAACCATGTTATATATGTATCACATCCTTTTTATCCATTCACTCATTGATGGACACTTACATTGTTTCCATATCTTGGCTATTGTGAGTAATGCTGCAGTAAACTCGGAAATGCAGATACCTCTATGATATCCTAGTTTTCATTTCCTTTGGATATATACCCAGAGGTGGAATCGCTGGGTAATATGGTAGTTTTATTTTTAATTATTTTGTGGTGGCATGTAATGTCATGTCATCTGCAAACAGTTTTGGCTCTTCCTTTCCAGTTTGAATGCCTTTAATTTCTTTTTTCTTGTCCTAATTGGCTCTTGCTAGGACTTTTTAGTACTGTATTGAATAATGACGAAGTGGACCTACTTGTCTTGTTT
>NW_011391475.1:0-597 GCF_000754665.1 Bison bison bison
AAAGAAGGGATGAAGACAAAGCAAAACTAATATCCAGATATGGGTGTGACTGGTAATAGAGGCAAGGTCTGATGCTGTAAAGAGCAATATTACATAGGAAATTGGAATGTCAGTTCCATGAATCAAGGCAAACTGGAAGTGATCAAACCGGAGATGATAAAAGTGAACGTCAACATTCTAGGTATCAGCGAACTAAAAGGGACTGGAGTGGGTGAATTTAACTCAGATGACCATTATACATACTACTGTGAACGGGAATACCTTAGAAGAAATGGAGGAGCCAGCATGGTCAACAAAAGAGTCTTACATGCAGTACTTAGATGCAATCTCAAAGATGAAAGAATGATCTCTGTTCGTTTCCAAGGCAAACCATTCAATACCACGGTAATCCAAGCCTTTGCCCCAATGAGAAATGCTGAAGAAGCTGAAGTTGAATGGTACTGTGAAGACCTGCAAAACCTTTTAGAACTAATATCCAAAAAAGATGTCCTTTTCATTAAAGGGGACTGGAATGTAAAGGTGGGAAGTCAAGAAATACTTGGACTAACAGGCAAATTTGGCCTTGGAATACTGAATGAAGCAGGGCAAAGGCTAATA
>NW_011391476.1:0-658 GCF_000754665.1 Bison bison bison
GCCTGGAAAATTCCATGGATGGAGAAGGCCTGGTCGGCTACAGTCCATGGGGTTGCAAAGAGTCAGACTTGAGTCATCGGGTCAAAAAGAGTCAGTGAAGAGCGACTTCACTTTCACTTGCCACACAAAAATACACATTTATTTAACATTTTGCTTATAGAAGATACACACATTCTATTTAAAGTTAAACATTTATTGAATTTAGTGTTTTGTTCTACAACAAGATATTTTTTCTTTGGGAAAGTGTTTAATGTTCGTTTACAAGATGGTAGAAATACAGATGGGTGGGTGGACAGATCGGTGGTAGGTAGGTACAGATAGGATGGTTAGATAGCATCAGTAACTTAATGAACACGAACTTGAGCAAACATCAGGAGACAGTGGAGGATAAGGAAGACTGGCCTGCTGTAGTTAATGGGATCATAAAGAATCAGACTGAACAACAGCAGGTATAGGTATCTAAGTAGACAGATATTTGATGGAAGGGTAGATGGTGATTGATGGATAGGTACATGATAGGTAATTGATGCCTAATTTGATAGATGAATAGATGGATGACGATTTATGAATGAATGGATAGATAGAGAGCTGACCGATAGCTGATGGGTAGATAGGTAGATAATTGATGGATAGATAGATAGGTAGTTTACTACATAGG
>NW_011391477.1:0-577 GCF_000754665.1 Bison bison bison
TGGGACACGACTGAGCAACTTCACTTTGACTTTCACTTTCATGCATTGGAGAAGGAAATGGCGACTCACTCCAGTGTTCTTGCCTGGAGAATCTGGGGTCGCACAGAGTCGGACACGACTGAAGCAACTTAGCAGCAGCAGCAGCAGCAGCAGCAGCAGACTATACAGTCCAGGGAATTCTCCAGGCCAGAATACTGGAGTGGGTAGCCTCTCCCTTCTCCAGGGGATCATCCCAACCCAGGGATCGAACCCAGGTCTCCCGCAGTTACAGGCAGTTTCTTTACCAGCTGAGCCACAAGGGAAGCCCTATCAAAGCATGATAAGGATAACGACAAAACAGGGTAGGAATGCTGAGCCCTTTTAAACGGATACATTTTTTTGTGTATGTGTACTTTAATTCCAGTTCAATATAAATGACGAATTAAAAACTGGGCTAACTGGCTGCTCTGCACGGTACCTGGGGACTGCCCATAGATCAAGTTAACCTACTTGTATGGAGATTTGTGATTTCATACACAAACCATGGTGATTATTGTATCTCAATTTACCTTTATCTTGAAGGCAGTTAATTTATACT
>NW_011391478.1:0-538 GCF_000754665.1 Bison bison bison
GGAAGCAGGCGTCCAGCTTCAGGGAGGGCAGCGCTGGGAAGGAGCCCACTGAGCCGACCTGAAGGAGACCCGAAAGGGAGCCATGGAATTCCTGGGGGAAGAATGTTCCTGACAAAGGGAGGAGCCAGGCTGAGACCCTCAAGCAGGGTAGGACCTGGAGGGGCCAGGGGGGCTGCAGTGGATGGGAGGCCGGAGGAGGATGACAGGAGCAGAGCTGGGGAGTGAGCAGCTCAGGGCTCTAGTGCTGGCTTTCTGAGCTGACCACCAAGAAGACAGAGTTGCTATTTACCGGGAAGGGGAGGCCAGGCAAAGGCCAAGCCTGAGGGACCGGGAGCTCAGGCTTGAACAGGTTCAGCTGGAGAAGCCTGCTGGAAGCTGAGCAGAGATGGCAAGTCAGTGCTGGATGCACAAGTCTGGGGTTCAGGGGCCCCAGTGAGCCTGGAGATGTGGAAGAGACAGCCGGTGACTCGTAGTGGGGGGTGAGGGTAGAGAGACGTCTGAGCCCCAGGCCCCCAACAGCACACAGGGAGACCCGGTG
>NW_011391479.1:0-531 GCF_000754665.1 Bison bison bison
GTTGGTGTCCCTCTGTGTCACTTATCCCCACAGGTGTCTTTGGACTCAGCGCCCCCGCCCTCAGCACTCACCTCTCAATGCCTCTGAGAGGACCAGGCAACACCCAGGCTCAGAGTCTCTGCTTTATGGCTCCCTCCCGCCTGAGCCCTGGAGGCCACTCTGTGTCCTGGTTTCAGCCTCTCCCTTAGGTCCTGGCCTGAGCCCCCACTGCTGTACGCACCCTGGGGGACGGGGCCCAGAGGCAAGACCTGGCTACAGGTAGAAACCACAGCACAAGTAGGCCTGTGCATGCTGCCCTGCAAACCTGGTCCTTCTCCCACATGTGGGGTCCTAACAGGCATGAGGGCAGGGCCATTCCAGCTGTCACCTGGATCAGAGGCCTTTCCTGGAGCTGGTCTGTCCACAGCCTTAGTGACTATGACACAAAGCCCTGAATCACTCTAAGAATTGCTCTTGTCTCCCTGCTTTCCAGGGCTTCCATTGTGGCTCAGATGGTGAAGAATCTGCCTGCAATTCAGGAGCCCTGGGTTC
>NW_011391480.1:0-585 GCF_000754665.1 Bison bison bison
CAATCATGTACAGGCCATGGAAGCCTGTGATGTCACGACTGTTGACTTTTTATCCTTCATCTGAGGTGGTAAAAAGCTCTTTGTAAAATCCTGAGGTTTGCAGCAGTTGTAACCTCCTGAAGAGACTGCAATAACAATGGTTTCCAGAATATCCTGGCGATTTCCATCTACTAGGCTGTGGTGAGCTCAAGCAATACATACTCCAGAGGACAGAAGACAGACAGGTTGGGAAGACTTCTACTGCACTTAGGGAGAAAGGCATGTTGCTACTCAGCCTAGTACAAGTGTAGAAGCAACACCTCAGTGATTCAACCTTTAAAGACTTGATAAATATGAGAATGACTGGTATGAATAAACCTTCAAAAGTGCCTGCTCAGACCTCCCATAAAAAGCAAAAGTATAATAAAAACACTGAGTTTTCATAGTCTCACACAAAATTAGACTCACTTATGACTTTGCTTTGAGAGGAGTCAAACTACTCATTGTTAAAGAGAAATGATCCTTTCTTCTCTGAAAATTTGTGAATCATTCAGTTGGGTGTGGTGAATAAAATACTTAAGGATCTAATACATAAAAATGCAATAG
>NW_011391481.1:0-613 GCF_000754665.1 Bison bison bison
GTATTGGTAGCTTTGGCAGCAGATCTTGCAGTGAATGTTCAGGTTGATCTCCTTTAGGATTGACTTCTTTGATCTCCTTGCCATCCAATGGACTCTCAAGAGTCTTCTCCAGAACTTCCAGTGAAAAGCTTCAACTCTGCAGTGTCCAGCCTTCTTTATGTTCCCAACTGTCACATCCATACGTGACTACTGGAAGAACTAGATATTTGACTATACAGACCTTTGTCTGCAACGTGGTAGCTGCCTTTAACATGTATAGAGTTGCCATAGCTTTTCTTCCAAAGAGCAGTTCAGTTCAGTCACTGAGTTGTGTCCGACTCTGTGATTCCGTGGACTGCAGAATGCCAGGCCTCCCCTTCCATCACCAACTCCTGGAGTTTACCCAAACACTTGTTCATTAAGTCGGTGATGCCATTCGTCCATCTCACCCTCTATCGTCCCCACCTCCTGCTGCCCTAAATCTTTCTCAACATCAGAGTCTTTTCAAATGAGTCAGTTTTTTTGGCATCAGGTGGCCATGTATTGAAGTTTCAGCTTCAACATCAGTCTTTCCAATGGACGGCCAGGACTGATCTCCTTTAGGATGAACTGATTGGATGGCCTTGAAGTTCAA
>NW_011391482.1:0-514 GCF_000754665.1 Bison bison bison
AGAAAACTGTGGGATGTTTCATGTCTAGAAGCCCAGAGCGCAAGCTTGTTCCAGTTTTGACAGATCTGTGGTATATGAGGGTACAGTTCTAGAACAGCACCGAAGTCAATTTGAAATTTTTTCTTCAGTGTCTCTGAATATATTTTTGACCCAACAATCGATTCATACACTGAAACATTGTAAACACTTGTGTAATCAGATTTTCCATTTCAGTGAATTACTGTGTTAAACGCCTCTGCTTTGAGGCCTTTGTAGATTCACCCTCTCCTCCTTCACTGCTCCTTTCTCTTTATTCCCTATTATAGATGCTCTTCCCTAAGTGTGGAAATTCTTTTTGCCATATGCATGCTCCATTTGTTTATTCCCCTTCCAGGGACTGTCCACCCCATTCACTCCTGTTTCCTGTATTCCCTGCCCTAAAAATCAGGCTCAATACGCCTCTCCTCCTTCTCCGATGACATTCTTGTCTCATCAGCCTTTGTAGTTCCTTTTCCTGTATTTTCATATCCTCTGC
>NW_011391483.1:0-577 GCF_000754665.1 Bison bison bison
CAAGCTTGGTTGGGATGTATCCCTCTGGTTGTATTATTAGGAGCTATAGGAGATGGTGGTGCTGGGACCTCTGAGTACAAAAGTACAAGTAACTTCAGTGGTACCATTGTTCTTAGACAAAGGCTTGGTTTTTTGGCATGGTACTCAAGATCTTTCACAATCAGTCTCTAAATTTTTGTAACTTCATTTCCGGGGACCTTCCCTCACATTCCATAGAAACACTCTAACAACACATTTTGAAATACATTTTTTTTTTGAAACAAAGTTATATGTAAACAAAGTTATTAAATATCTTTAGTTAATACAACTTTGACATACAGAATTTCTCATATTGTAGATAGAATTAAATTTCCCAACTTAATTGACATCAGTGAGATGTCAGTGAGGTTACTTTGTGGTACTTCCCAGTGGAAGAAACAGTTTATTTCCCCCTCCATTGATGTCTGGTGATGCTACTGGTAAAGAACCCACCTGCCAATGCAGGAGTCATAAGAGATGCGGTTTGATCCCTGGGTTGGGAAGATCCCCTGGAGGAAGGCATGGCAACCCACTCCAGTATTCATGCCTGGGGAATCTC
>NW_011391484.1:0-657 GCF_000754665.1 Bison bison bison
TCCCATGAGGTGATGGGACCAGATGCCATGATCTTAGTTTTCTGAATGTTGAGCTTTAAGCCAACTTTTTCACTCTCCTCTTTCACTTTCATCAAGAGGCTTTTTAGTTCCTCTTCACTTTCTGCCCTAAGGGTGGTGTCATCTGCATATTTGAGGTTACTGGTATTTCTCCCGGCAATCTTGATTCCAGCTTTTGCTTCTTCCAGCCCAGTGTTTCTCATGATGTACTCTGCATATAAGTTAAATAAGCAGGGTGACAATATACAGCCTTGACATACTCCTTTTCCTATTTGGAACCAGTCTGTTGTTCCATGTCCAGTTCTAACTGTTGCTTCCTGACCTGTATACAGGTTTCTCAAGAGGCAGGTCAGGTGGTCTGGTATTCCCATCTCTTTCAGAATTTTCCACAGTTGATTGTGATCCACACAGTCAAGGGCTTCGGCATAGGGAAATGAAAATCTAAACCACTGTGAGCTATCAACACAAACCTGTTAGAAATGCTATTATTGAAAAGATAAGAAATAGCAAGTGCTGGCATGGGTGTGGAAAAAAGGAAACACTTGGGAAATATAAATTAGTGCAGCCACTGTGGAAAACAATCTGGTGGTTTTTCAAGCAATCAAAAAATAGAACTATCATATGACACAGCAATTCCAC
>NW_011391485.1:0-649 GCF_000754665.1 Bison bison bison
TCCTTCAAATGTACCATCATACTTGAAGTATCTGTTATACATTTCCAGTGGCAAGTTGATATTAAATTTTAAACATTGAATATATATTTTTTAATATTTAGAAAAAAAGCACAACTAGAGAAAAAAATCACTTATTATTTACAAAAAATGCAAAGGAATGAACTTCAGAGAGAAGGATCAGAAGAAAATGTATTTGAAAACAGAAGTCAAGATGAAACAGAAGGTGAGAGAGAAAAAATAAAAGACAAAGGTAAGTAGAATATGCATAAATATTTATTAATTATCAGTGGCTTTGTAAAAACCCCTCTATGTGCTAATATAGTGAGGTGACAAAGCCCTTGCAAAGAGAAATTCTAGAAGCTCATACTTACAGGCACTTCCAAGTTAAAGGTCAAGTTGTAGAAAATGTATAGACACCCACACACATTCACACAATATTGTTATGTTACAGACATTATAACAAATTACACACTTCTGTAAAGTGGCTCAGCAGACAAGATTGCCTTTACTAGGACTTTAAAAAGGAGCCAGTAGAGGAGATAGAACAACAACAAAAAGGGAAAGAGACAGTTATATATCAATAGAGAAAATGAGTCAGTAAGAAAAACATTACCCCCAAAACAGACTGAAACAAAGAGGGAGACAATGA
>NW_011391486.1:0-502 GCF_000754665.1 Bison bison bison
ATTATTCTTCCTTCCTAATAATCTGAAACTCCTTTTATTATTTCCTGTCTGTTTATAAAAGTTTCTATAAACGTCTTTTCCACTGGCATAGCATTCTCTTAGTTTATCTTCATCTAACACTGTTTTGATTTCTTCTTCATTCCTGGAAGATATTTTTGCTGAATATAGAATTTTGAACTGCCAGTTCTTTTCTTTCAGCACTTGAAAATGTTGTCACTTCCTTCTGCCCTCCATGGTTTCTGATGAGAAACCTTAATTGCCTTGAATTGGTTTTCCCCTATTTGTTAGGTGCAATTTCTCTCATTTTGGTTTCAAAAATTTCCTATTGTATTTAGATTTTTTTTAATTTTATTTTTTAACTTAACAATATTGTATTGGTTTTGCCATACATCAACATGAATCCGCCACAGGTATACACGTGTTCCCCATCCTGAACCCTCCTCCATCCTCCCTCCCCATACCATCCCTCTGGGTCGTTCCAGTGCACCAGTCCCAAGCATCC
>NW_011391487.1:0-691 GCF_000754665.1 Bison bison bison
CACCTTATCTCAATGCCCTGGATAGAACCTTGCTTGAGAGCCATTGATTTTAGCATCCTCTGTCATGTTAAAAGACTAGAAAATTTCCCATTCAGCAAGTTTTGTCTTATTTTTTAATAGTCTTTCTCTTAAATATTTTTTTTTAATTTCCCTTTATATTTTACTATAGGCAGCAAGAAGAAATCAGGAAGCACTTTTGGCTGTTTGTCTGGAAATCTCCTTAGCTAGATATCTCAATTAATTAAGTACAGTTTCTCCTTCCTGGTACATTTTCTACTTTTCACAAACTGCAGATGTAGTGGACTTTTCTCTGCACACTCCCCAGGCTCTTTTTTCATGCCACTACTTTCTGCCACACATCCTGGGTGCACCCCGGTGATCCCACTTAGAACGTGTTTGCTCAGTGAGATAAAGGGGATCGAATCCCTGGCTTCAGTGCTTCTGCTGGCCAGAGTTTATGTACCTTTCTCTAAGATCTTCATGTTTTTGCTATCCAACTTCCATCACCTGGCTAGGTCAATTCTGGAAGCTCATACTCACAAGCATACTGGCAGGGACTTCTATGCGCATGTGAGCACACACATGTACGTGTACACAGTAACACCCCTGAGAGGAAACTTGCACACGTGCAGAATTACAAGCTTTCTTCTCTAGGAATATGAATTTTGGTAAGCACCTTTGTACTCACAAT
>NW_011391488.1:0-517 GCF_000754665.1 Bison bison bison
TAAAGAATCTGCCTGCAACGTGGGAGATCTGGGTTTGATCCCTGGGACTGGAAGATCTCCTGGAGGAGGAAATGGCAGCCTGAGAATCCTGAGAGGTGAGACCCTGACCCCTGCTTTCCTCCTGCTGCTGCCTGTCCTTCTACAGGGAAGGGGTCAGAAGTGCAGGCTGAGCAGGTTCTGGGAAGGAAGGTCCAATGATGTGGAGTACCTGGGTCCCACTGCCAAAGAGGTAGAAGTATCTCTGGGATTGAGTTGCTAGACTCCTGGCTTCAATCCCATTTCTAGAATAAAAGGGAGAAGCTATCTGGCAGGCAGTGAACAATGCTTCCTGCTTTCCTCCCTGAGTCTTTTCAACCAAAAGATATGTTTAGATTTTCCAAGAGGAAAGAAATCCACTTAACATTTTGTGGGTGTGAATGAACTGTGAGCAAGTCATTTTGGAAGCACTAAATCTTAATCTTAAATTAGATCCTATAGGACTGGAGTTTCATTCCCAGTTCATGTATATGTGAAGCAA
>NW_011391489.1:0-679 GCF_000754665.1 Bison bison bison
TAAAATGTACCAATTTTAACAAAAATATATTCTCCTGAGCCTCCAAGAAGTGAGCCCAGGTAACAAATGACATTATCTCTTAGCTTAAAATCATTTAGTCCAGTGCTATACAAAGATTCACTGCAGCAAAATCACCTAGGGAACTTTCACTAACGCTTGCCCTAAACCTGCAAAATCCAAATCCCTGTGAGTGGGGCCCAGAAATCAATATTTATCAAGTATTTCCCAGGTGATGCTGCTGGCTTCCCACAGAGTAACACTTGGGAATGTCATGTATAGGTGAGAAAACCAAAATACAGAGAAGTAAAGTGACTGACCCTAGACTGTGAGTCTTTTCCAATCTAGATCAACAAGCTTTCTTCCTTTGTATCTCATAGGTGTCATCAAGGGCCTGGGTCTTGCTGATCCTTCTAAATAAGAAATCTTTGAGTGGTGACAATAGTAAAAGCCAAGCCTCTTTGATGCCAAAAATAGTACATGGATCTATGTACTCAATGCAACCACAAAAATAAGCAAACTAGTACTCATGAGACTAAAACTTAAACTGAATCAGAATGGGCTCAAGCGAAGATCAACAGACCTAACAAAAATTAGACAGAGAGCTTACATTTATACGTATACTTAGCATCTCCTGTATATTTGAGTGGGGGTTCTTTGGCAATAGTTTGCTGTGGAATCC
>NW_011391490.1:0-536 GCF_000754665.1 Bison bison bison
CCTATAGAAGGGGACCTAGAGTCTTGAAAATTTAAAGACATTCATCTTGGCATTTATAAAAACTAAATTATTACAACCCCACTACAAACTTTTCAGGCTTCTACATTAGTGTGTGAAGGAGCTGGACTCTCATAATAAAACTCAGAAGAAATTAAATTAGAAGAATAATAATTAATGACACGCCCTCTTCTCATACCCTCTCACATAATAAAAATAAAAATAATAATAGATATAACAGTAATAAAACTTCCAAGACTAGAGATAGTATTTCAATAAGTAAAACCATCAGGGTAATCACAATAACGACGTGGCATACCATTTAACCCTAAAAAATGTTGTGGGAAAAAGGTTAAATTGACACCTAAAAATATAACCCAAAATTGACCTTTTAATAAATAAGGATTTATTGGTATGTTATACATTACAGGAAACCAATGTGTGATACCAGCTATAATAGCAAAAACAGCACCTATTGATAATACATAGTGAAAGTGAGCAACAACATAATAAGTATCATGTAGACTAACATCTAAAGA
>NW_011391491.1:0-513 GCF_000754665.1 Bison bison bison
GCACACAGCAACGAAGACGCAGCTCAACCATAAACAAATAAATAAAAAGAATCTGCCTTCCAAGGCAAGGGACTAGGGTTGATAACCTGCTCGGGGAACTAAGAGCCCACATTCCACAACTGGAGAAAGCCTGTGTTGCAACAAAGACCCAGTGCAGCCAAACCAAAGATTTTTAAATAAAACAAAAACTATTCACTGTTACCAGATCTTTTCAGCGCTCATCAATCTCACTTTGGACACTATCATTCAAGGGAGAGGGGGGACTCTCAAATGAAAAAAAAAAAAAAATCAGAAACCTTAATTTACAAATAAGTGAATAAAATAGTATTCATGTATGAATGTTCCCAGATTTCCTCTCCGCCTGTTTCTGCACAGTCCATATTTCTAACTAACATAATATGAGACTTCTTTCCTTTGGGGATGGGTTATTAGAATGATAGAGAAGCCAGACCAGAGTGGTGAGGGCCAGGGAAGGACAGCCCATGATGCTGCAGTGATCTCTAAAACAAGGAG
>NW_011391492.1:0-599 GCF_000754665.1 Bison bison bison
GATCTCTGTTCATTTCCAAGGCAAACCATTCAATATCACAGTAATCCAAGTCTATGCCCCAACCAGTGATGCTGAAGAAGCTGAAGTTGAACGCTTCTATGAAAACCTACAAGACCTTTAGAACTAGCACCCAAAAATGATGTCTTGTTCATTATAGGGGACTGGAAGGCAAAAGTAGGAAGTCAAGAAACACCTGGAGTAACAGGCAAATTTGGCCTTGGAATACGGAAGGAAGCAGGGCCAAGACCAATAGAGTTTTGCCAAGAAAATGCACTGGTCCTAGCAAACACCCTTTTCCAACAACACAAGAGAAGACTGTATACATGGACATCACCAGATGGTCAACACCGAAATCAGATTGATTATATTCTTTGCAGCCAAACGATGGAGAAGCTCTATACAGTCAACAAAAACAACACCAGGAGCTGACTGTGGCTCAGATCATGAACTCCTTATTACCAAATTCAGACTGAAATTGAAGAAAGTAGGGAAAACCACTAGACCATTCAGGTATGACCTAAATCAAATCCCTTATGATTATACAGTGGAAGTGAGAAATAGATTGAAGGGCCTAGATCTGATAGATAGAGTGCCTGATG
>NW_011391493.1:0-500 GCF_000754665.1 Bison bison bison
AGGGCCTAGATCTGATAGAATGCCTGATGAACGATGGGAGGAGGTTCGTGACACTGTACAGGAGACAGGGATTAAGACCATCTCCATGGAAAAGAAATGCAAAAAAAGCAAAATGGCTGTCTGGGGAGGCCTTACAAATAGCTGTGAAAAGAAGAGAAGACAAAAGCAAAGGAGAAAAGGAAAGATGTAAGAATATGAATGCAGAGTTCCAAAGAATAGCAAGAAGAGATAAGAAAGCCTTCCTCAGCGATCAATTCAAAGAAATAGAGGAAAACAACAGAATAGGAAAGACTAGAGATCTCTTCAAGAAAGTTAAAGATACCAAGGGAACATTTCATGCAAAGATGGGCTCGATAAAGGACAAAAATGATATGGACCTAGCAGAAGCAGAAGATATTAAGTGGAGGTGGCAAGAATACACAGAAGAACTGTACAAAAAAGATCTTCACGACCCAGATAATCACAATGGTGTGATCACTCATCTAGAGCCAGACATCCTG
>NW_011391494.1:0-550 GCF_000754665.1 Bison bison bison
CCCAAAGAGTCAGACATGGCTGTAGTGACTGAGCACGCACACTAGTTAACTATCGTTTCTGTTTTCCATTGCTGGCCTCACTGTGACACATTTCAGAAATTTTAATCAGCGCTTTAAGCAAGATGGCAGATCGGGAAGTCCCAGCCCTCATCTGGCACAGAAACACTGATAAACCGGGATTATTTGGGCCTAATGACCTTTAAGCAAACTGAAGAATCCAGCTAGTGAGCTGCAACACCTCAGATGAGCAAAAAAAGCAAGAAGAACCACTTCAAAAGGATAAACGGAGGAGGTTCTGTTTCCCTGTCTCCCCTCCCACAAGCTGGCAGAGCTCAGTGCTGAGAGGACCCTCCTTGGGCCCAGGCCCCTCCTCCTCAGGAGGACAGTGGATGCAGCCGCGCCACGTCCCCAGGCTCCAGGCCGCTGCCTCAGAGACCACCTCGCTGCTCAGCTCACGAGAACACCAGGCCACAGACACACTTGGGGCCACAAAGCAGGAAGAGAAGGGACGGGGCTCTGTGCGGCCGGCTCCGCCTCGGGGCTTAGAGGA
>NW_011391495.1:0-519 GCF_000754665.1 Bison bison bison
ACCAGGCTCCTCTGTTCATGGAATTCTCCAGGCAAGAATATGGGGATGGGTAGCCATTCCCTTCTCCAGGGTGTCTTCCCAACCCAGGGATCAAACCCAGACCTCCTGCATTGGAGGCAGATTCTTTACCATCTGAGCCACCAAGGAAGTCCCATAGCATCCATTAAAACCAAGCATCAAAATTAATTGAACCTAGAACCAGACATTTAAAGTATTGTATCAAAAAAAAAAATAATAAAGTATTGTATCATAAAGGATTAAAGCAAGATTTTTTAAAGGACACATTTGTTTTCGTTCATTAAAGGATAATTTTCAAAAAATATAAAATCATACAAAATGAACATGTGTCAAAGATTTTATCTACTTTATTAATTAAAACAAAAATCCATAAGATGATTAATACAATTCAAAGGAAAATCTGAAGAGCAGACATATTTACAGTCAATCAAGAATGCTAAAATGAATTTGCTAATGCTTACAAAACTGGTTGATATCCTGTAAGGCAGCAAACTGTAGAGT
>NW_011391496.1:0-609 GCF_000754665.1 Bison bison bison
AAAAAAAAAAAAAAAAAAGGAGGGAGAAAGTGCTTTACCTCCCGAGGAAGGAGAGGGCTTACAGGACGCTGCGGCCGAGCGCCCTGGAGAGCTCCCTCCCCCTCTGCACAAACCTTTAAAAAACTTATCCACCACTTTCTGATTTAAGGTGATCGCCACCACCTCTGTTTGTGCCTCCCAGGACCCAGGAGTTCCCCACTTTGCCCCCAAAGCCTCTCAAAACGTTGCCTAAGCCTGAGGAAGATAAAAAGTTTTTGAACAGTAGAGCTTTTAAAACAAACTGCGTGCACAATATGCAGAGCATGCTCCTTAGACGAAAACCTCCTCAGGGGGGTCTCATCCAGGCTAGGAAAAAAGCGAAAGGGGATTTAGCAACAATATTAACCCCTGATGTGCCGCTTACTCCAATTCCAAGGGGAGTGGCTGGCCCCCTACCTGAGGACATTGTAAGATTTGTCCTGGGGCGTAGCTCGCTTTCTTTTCAAAATAAAAAAAAAAAAAAAAGAGAGAAAAGAAATTTCGGTGGTGCATGGTGTAGTGGATTCTGATTATATTAGAAAAATTAAAAGTTTTGATCTCACCGCCTAACAAAACTGTACAAATTAATAA
>NW_011391497.1:0-620 GCF_000754665.1 Bison bison bison
ACAAATTTCCAAAAAATAGTAAAGAAATTGAGCCATCAATTCCAGAAGTCCTATAAACACCATGAAGGATGAATATAAAGAAAACTATACTGAAGAGTATCATAAAAAACTGCTAAAACTAAGAACAAAGATAAAAATCTTAAGGAAAAAGGGAAAGTGGGGAAGGCATATTATCTTCTGAAGAGCAACAATAAGACAGACAGCCGATTTTATCAACAGAAACTATAGGAAGCAGAAGACAAAGGAATGGTATCTTTAAAGTGCTGAAAGAAAATGAGAGACAATCTAAAATGTTAACACAGAAAAAAATCCCTTCAAGAATTATCGTGAATTTAAGAGATTCAAACAAACACAAACTAAGGGAATTCATCACCAGCAGAGCAGCTCTAATGAAACACTAAAAGGAGTGATTCAATGCCAATGAAATATCTGCCACATGGAAGCCAAGGAATGCAGGAATGAATAAAGAATATCAGAAAATAGTAAACATGTGGGTAAACATAATCGCAACATATACACAGAATTTATAGGAAACTTTTACACAACAACGAGAAAAAAGACAGTCCAGTGGGAATATGTACACCGTTCTCTAACCAGTCCCGTAGGAAAGTCTTCTGTGG
>NW_011391498.1:0-628 GCF_000754665.1 Bison bison bison
ATGATGCTAAAGCTGAAACTCCAGTACTTTGGCCACCTCATGCGAAAAGTTGACTCATTGGAAAAGACTCTGATGCTGGGAGGGATTGGGGGCAGGAGTAGAAGGGGACAACAGAGGATGAGATGGCTGGATGGCATCACTGACTCGATGGAC
This sequence comes from Bison bison bison, assembly GCF_000754665.1. NCBI lineage: Eukaryota > Metazoa > Chordata > Mammalia > Artiodactyla > Bovidae > Bison > Bison bison. The sequence goes on from NW_011391498.1 coordinate 154, forward strand.
TTGAGTCTGAGTGAACTCCGGGAGTTGGTGATGGACAGGGAGGCCTGGCGTGCTGTGATTTATGGGGTCGCAAAGAGTCAGACACAACTGAGCGACCGAACTGAACTGAACTGAAGATGTTAATACTAAGAAAATAACAACAGAAACAAATGCCAAAAGAAAATGAGGGACTCAAAATGGTACACTAGAAAAAATCAATTAAACACAAATCAAAGTAATAATATAAGAGTAGAAGAACAAAAAAAACCTATAAGAAATGTAGAAAACACAGCAAAATGGCAAAAAAAAAAAAAATCCTTCCTTATCAGTAATCACTGTAAATTTAGATGGATTAAGTCTTTACATTAAATGCAGAGACTGGCAGACTGGATTTTTTTTTTTTTTAAAGAAACATGGTTCAGGACTTCCCTGGTAGTCCAGTGGCTATAGACTCCACACTTCCACTGCAGGGTGTGTGGGTTCGATCTCTGGTTGG
>NW_011391498.1:4341-6131 GCF_000754665.1 Bison bison bison
ATAGACTTGGATTACTGTGATATTGAATGGTTTGCCTTGGAAATGAACAGAGATCACTCTGTCATTTTTAAAATGATTGATATTCCAGAAATAAACCCATAGATACATGATCAGTTGATTTGGTTTTGTTTTGGTTTGTTGTTTGGTTCTTTATTTTTGCTACACCATGTGGCATATGGGACCTAAATTCACCAACCATGGATTAAACCATGCCACCTGCATTGGCTTCAAAGAATCTTAACCACAGGACTGCCAGGGAAATCCCATATGATCAGCTGATTTTTAACAGGGTTTCCAAGAACATTCCATGGGGAAAGTAAAGTCTCTTCACAAATGCATTGGCACATTCAAAACTTTACAATGAAGTTGGACTGTTACCTTATACCATATACAGAAAGTAACTCAAAATGAATCAGAATTATAAATATGAGGGAAAACTATATAACTCAAGAGAAAACATAAGGGTAAATACTTATGGATTTAGCAGTGGATTCTTACATATGACACTAAAAGCATAAGCTACAAAAGAGAACAAAATAAAAATTAAAAAATAGTGAGAGAAACTTGAACATGTATTTGTCTCCTATATCCAAATAACCAATAAATACTTTAAAAATGTGCAACATTGTTATTCATTTATGGAAATGCCATCAAAACCACAATGAAATACCATTCATATCCACTAAGATGGTTTTTATTTTAAAAATCAGAAAATAAGTGTTGTTGAGGATGTGGAGAAATTGGAATTTTTCTCTATTGTTGATTGTAATGTAAAATGGTGCAACCACTGTTTAAACAGCTCTTCCTCAAGACATTAAACTTAGAATTTCCTTATACTCAGTAATTTAACTCCTAAGTTTTTACCTTAAAGAATTTAACAGAGGTGTTTGAACATAAACTTTTACACAAATATTCACTGCAACACCATTCACAATGGCCAAATGTGGAAATATCCTAAATGTCCATTATTGGAAGAATCGATAAGCACAATATGGTTTATCCATTCAATGGAATATTATTCAGCCATAAAAGGCAACGAGGTATATGCTAACACATGGACAAACCTTGAAAACATTCTAAGTGAAAGAGCTAGACACCAGAAAACCACATGTTGAAGAATTTCATTTATATGAAATATCTAGAATAGGCAAATTCCTAGAGATAGAAAATTGATTAGCAGTTGCCTCAGGCTGAGGGAAAAGGAGAATGGACAATGACTACTTAATCGTTACAGGGCTTCCTTTTGGATTGATGCAAAGTTCTGAACCTTGATAATGGTGATAGCTACACACCTTGCAAATGCTGTAAACGACATTGAAATGTATATTTTTAAATGAATAAAATGGTAAAATTGATGTTATTTTGTATTTTACCACCATAAGATGGAATGAAGTACTCATACATGCTAAAACATGTATGTAGAACCTTGGAAACCTTATGTTAAATGAAAGAAGCAGACACACAAGACCACTTTTCATATGCTTCCATTTATAAGAAATCCTTATAATTCTCCAAATCTGTGGAGATAAAAATAAGGTGCTTAGAACTGGCACCCTTAGTGAGGTGAGGGTGAGTGGGAGAAATGGAGGGGAATAACCACTAATGTGCCTGCAAGCTATTTTTGTGTTGTTGAATATATTCCAAAATTGATTATGGTTATGCTTGCAAAACTTTGTAAATATACTAAAAACCACTGAATTGTACACTTTAAATGGTTAATTATATAGTATGTGAATTATATCTCAATATATGTGTTATTTAAATAACTCATAATGAGGGGTCACTATATA
>NW_011391498.1:9481-9954 GCF_000754665.1 Bison bison bison
TTTTACAAGTGGTTGACCAGTTTTCCCAGCACCACTTGTTAAAGAGATTGTTTTTAATCCATTGTATATTCTTGCCTCCTTTGTCAAAGATAAGGGTGTCCATAGGTGTGTGGATTTATCTCTCGGCTTTCTATTTTGTTCCATTGATCTATATTTCTGTCTTTGTGCCAGTACCATACTGTCTTGATAACTGTGGCTTTGTAGCAGAGCCTGCAGTCAGGCAGGTTGATTCCTCCAGTTCCATTCTTCTATCTCAAGATTGCTTTGGCTATTCGAGTTTTTTTTGTATTTCCATACAAATTGTGATATTATATATTCTGGCTCTGTGAAAAATTTCGTTGGTAGCTTGATAGGGATTGCATTGACTCTATAGATTGCTTTGGGTAGTATACTCATTTTCACTATATTGATTTTTCTGATCCATGAATATGGTATATTTCCCATCTATTAGTGTTCTCTTTGATTTCTTTCAC
>NW_011391499.1:0-681 GCF_000754665.1 Bison bison bison
AATGAGGTATTACCTCACACCAGTCAGAATGACCATCATGAAAAAAAATCTGCAAAACAGTAAATAGTTGCAGGGTATGGAAAAAAAGGGCAGCCTCTTGCACTGTTGGTGGGAATGTAAACTGACAGCCATTATGAAGAACAGTATGGAGATCCCTTAAAAAGCTAGGAATAAACCTACCATATGACTCAGCAACCCCACTACTGGCTGTATACCCTGAGAAAACCATAATTGAAAGGCACATGCACTCCCAATGTTTATTGCAACACTATTTACAATAGCCAGGACATGGAAGCAACCTAGATGTCCATTGACAGATGAACAGATAAAGAATATGTGGTGCAATGGAATATTACTCAGCCATAAAAAGGATGGGGTCAGTTCTAGTGAGGTGGATGCACATAGAGTCTCTTATACAGAGTGAAGTAAATCAGAAAGAGAAAAACAAATACAGTATTTGAAATAGCAGTGCATACTTATGGTATCTAGAAAAAGTGGTATTGATGAACCTATTTGCAGGGAAGGAAAGGAGACACAGATGTAGAGAATGGAGTTGTGGACACAGTAGGGGAGGGAGAGAGTGCCAAGAATGGAGAAAGTGGCATCAATATATATGCACTATCAGGTGTAAGATGACCAGCTGGTGAGAAGTTGCTGTGAGGCATAGGGAGCCCAGTCTGA
>NW_011391500.1:0-554 GCF_000754665.1 Bison bison bison
AAAATAAAGTCTCTCATGATTGCCATTGTTTCCTCATTTATTTGCCATGAAGTGATGGGACTGGATGCCATGATATTTGGCTTTTGAATTTGAGTTTTAAACCAGCTTTTCACTCTCCTCTTTCACATTCATCAAGAGGCTCTTTAGTTCCTCTTCAATTTCTGTCATTAGCATGGTATCATTGGCATATCTAAGGTTGCTGATATTTTTCCTGGCAATCTTGATTCTGGCTTGTGCTTCATCCAGCATGGCATTTCGCATGAAGTACTCTGCATATAAGTTAGTTAAGCAGGCTGACAATATACAGCCTTGACATACTCCTTTCCCAGGTTGGAATCAGTGCATTGTTCCATGTGAAATTCTGTTTCTTCTTTGTAACCTGCATACAGATTTCTCAGGAGGCTGGTGTGGTGTTCTGGTATTCCCATCTCTTGAAGAATTTCCACAGTTTGTTTTCATCTACACAGTCAAAGACTTTACCGTAGTCAATGAAACAGAAGTAGATTTTTTTTCTGGAATTTTATTGCTTTATCTATGATCCAACAGATGTTGGC
>NW_011391501.1:0-522 GCF_000754665.1 Bison bison bison
GGGGTGTTCAGGGGCTCTGAAGTAGACGACTGCAAGTCTTCAAAATTACTAAGGTAACTGGGAAGGCTCTAGAGTGCTGGAGTTTCAGCTTTAGCCTCATTCTTGGACAGCTGACTCTAGATACCCAGGAGTAAAGGATGAAGATCTCCCATCAGCTGAGGTCCAAAGGATGTGTCAAGGTAAGCTGAACCCACCTAAGCTCCTCATGTCTTTCTCTGACTTATTTAGTATGATCATCTCTAGATCCACCCATGTTGGAAAGAATAACATTATTTCATTCTTTCTTATGGAAAATATTCCATTGTATGCATAATATATCTGTCTTTATCCACTGACATAATTACGTGCCTTAAGGTCGTTTGCATGTCTTTGCTACTGTACATTGTGCTACTATAAACACTGTTGTGCATATCACTTTTCTGATGGGAGTTTTCATCTTAATGGATATATGCCCAGTAGTGTTATTGTTGGATCATATACTAACTGTATTTTTAGAGTATTAAAAATCTCTATACGAGGGAA
>NW_011391502.1:0-683 GCF_000754665.1 Bison bison bison
CATACTGGAACTCCAGGTGGGACCTCGGCTGCTGGAGGCTGGGTCCCCAAAGCTTCTTGTCAGTCTGGGGCCTCTGAGGACCATCCAGGCTGTGGTCTTCCTCCAGAAGCCAGGGAGGGTCATTTTCCAACATTTCTAGTGACTCTTTGGGTGCAGATTCATTCCAAAGGGCCCCAGGAAAGCCCTGGGGAGCAGATGTTTTGCAGTCACAGAAGGAATTCTGCCACTAGAGAGGGAATGAGCTCTTCCCATGACGAAATGAGCTCAGTGGCCCAGCCTGTGCAACACAAAAACAGGTAGATATGTCCCCCAGGTTGACTACGCCTGGGTCCTGGGAGTTGTCCTGGCCAAACCTGACACTGGGCAGGAAGAACACGTCTTCATGCAGATGAGCCCCTAGTGCTTCGGTGTTCAGTGAGTCCCCTGCACAAACAGACTCTGTGGAGCTGGGGGTGGATAGAGGCCTGTCCCCTGCCTCACTAGAAAAAACTTTTTACTGATACTCCTTGATTTTAGATCATTTGAAGACAGTGGTCCCTCCTGCATCCTTAGATCTCCTGGATGCTGAGTTCCCATGGAAACATCCCAAGCTTAGACTTCTGCTTTTTCCTGTTTCCCTGAGTCCCTATGAAGTCAGCTAGCTCTTCCTAATGTTCACTGGGGCACATTCGTCCATCTTCCCC
>NW_011391503.1:0-691 GCF_000754665.1 Bison bison bison
TTGAATGTAAGTTCTCTCACTTGGCTGTACTCATGAGGCCTCAGTTCCTCCTTCTGTGGGCCTCTCCAAGGGGCTGCTCGTGTGGAGGGTGCTGTCTTTTCCCAGAATGAGTGATTCAGGAAAGAACTTGCACCCACGATAAAGTGCAGTCTTTTTTCAGACGTTACACATCTTCACTTCTGTATTTGCTTAGTCTCACAGGTCAACCCTGTGATAGTTTGAGAGAGAACTACATGGGGGTGGGAATATCAGAAGATGTGATTCACAGGGTCATCTTGAAGGCTGGCGACCATACCCATTAATCCACCATGACAGCCTTTCTGCATATGATCTCAGTCTTGTTACTGTGAGCAAATTATTTGGCTTGTGTTCACTTCTTGTGTGCTGTTGCTTCTGCTGCTAAGTCACTTCAGTCATGTCTGACTCTGTGCAGTCCTATAGACAGCAGCCCACCAGGGTCCCCCAGCCCTGGGATTCTCCAGGCAAGAACACTGGAGTGGGTTGGCATTTCCTTCTCCAATTCCTGAGAGTGAAAAGTGAAAGTGAAGTCTCTTAGCCCTGTCTGACTCTTCGAAAACCCCAGGACTGTGGCCTACCAGGCTCCTCCGTCCATGGGATTTTCCAGGCAAGAGTACTGGTGTGGGGTTGCCGATTTTCTACTCAATTCTTGTTTATTCAGTGATATTCTAGC
>NW_011391504.1:0-511 GCF_000754665.1 Bison bison bison
AAGAAAACTGAGGATTACTTAGTATAGAAAGTCTGCAAATTCTAATCACATGAATTGAAAATTATGACTCCACTCTGTCTTCTGAAAGCTTCACTCTGGAAACGCCCTTCTTATGGTAGTGGCAACACAAAATGATGAAAAGAATAGATGTTAGCAAATGGTGTAAAACTCTTGGGCAATGTCTGTAAGAAAAGAGCCCCTTTTATTAACCTCAAATGCATATTTCTGCTTTCCTTAAATTCTATCAAAAATCTCAAGAAAATATCTAAATAAGTGGAATATATAGAAGGACTCCCAAACAGACGAGTTCATACTCGTCTTATGATGGTGAGACAATTTATTCAAAACATCTGTTTACTAGAGGTAAAACAGGAGAGGAATCTTTTCACTTCTTTCTTTCTTCCCAGTGTATTCACAGCAGATATTTTGGTCTTTACACCTAAGTTCCATTTTATTGTAAAGAACCAAGAGTTAACATTTTCCTCAAAATAATTCAGCCTCATTAGTTTTT
>NW_011391505.1:0-776 GCF_000754665.1 Bison bison bison
TCATATTCCAAAGAGAAAGGGTGTCCAGTGGTTACTTTTTCTGGGCAATGCAAAAGTGTAATAAGATTTTACCTGTTTCCCTACATTTTCCCAGGTATCTAGGTTACCAGTGCCCTCTTCTGGAAAACCAAACACATTCCTCTTGTACAAATGTAAAAAAGGATTGAAGACTAGCCTTCTTAACTTTAATTCTTCTTTTATTTAACATTTGCAAGATTACTCCTATAAAGAGTTGTTGTTCTTTTGATTTGTTGTTACCCGTGTCAGTGATTTCTGTCTTCAAGGAAAGATTCAACACTACCCCACTCTTCCTCACACTACCTATCGTATGCAAGGGGGTTTGCAGCACCCTAAGTGGGACCCTGGCCATTCCAAAAAACTGGACAATGGGGAGACTTACCTTCAGGTTCCTGTTCTGGGTGCCATTTGCCAGGGTCCAGCCCCAGCAGGATTTAGGGGTACTCTCAGGATGAATGGCGTTGGCAAGAGAGAAAGTAAAGGAGAGCAAAAGAGGCTGATATTCCTTAGTTTACACAGAAAGCCAATAAAGCCCCTAACATAGCACTCGCTCTGTTCATGGAGGCCACAGGCGCACTCTCGATGGAGTGAAGACGCAGAGCACCTTCTAGATTGGGTCTTAGAAGCCCGGGCAAAAAAGTTAACACAGAGAGCCGTTGTGCTCTAGGGAATCTGGCTGATAGAGAGAAAGAGAGAGAGAGAGAGAATGACACGGGGAGACCCAGCTTAGGTGAAACGGGTCTGCAGCTTTATTTTCA
>NW_011391506.1:0-546 GCF_000754665.1 Bison bison bison
AGATTTATGGTATTATTAATGAGAACCATCAATTACAGATGAGAATGCTTACCTCTGAGATGTGGTGTCTGTTTTGACAAGAAAGGAAATGTGTAAAAGATGCTGCTATCTTAACCTGTAATTAATACTCCTCACCCTTCCTCAAAGGGCTCGAATGAAGGGGCTTGATGAAGAAGGAGTAAATAAACTTAAATTGCCTTAGACTGTCATCACAATGTTGGCTTTGGTATCTGTTTTCATCTTGATTTATACATCTTGACCACAGTCTGTGGTACAGAATTTTCTTTTATAAAACAAACTGAGGATGAGGTGGTCTCATAAGACTCCTAGAGGGTCTGTGCAACAGGCCGGGACAGAGTCTTTCTGACTGCTGAATTCCAGAGCATAGCTACAGCCTTTGCTGAGTTGTCAGTGTTGGATGGATTACATCATTGCCAGGAGATTTTCAACAGCCCTCCAATAAAACAGCTCCCATAAAAATGAGGATTTACTCAATGACAACTTTTCAGGGAATCACTTGACTCATAACTGGCAGAGTCAGCTCTG
>NW_011391507.1:0-650 GCF_000754665.1 Bison bison bison
AATGGATTTCCTTCAAGAATCCCACTCTGAGAGGTTAAATCTTTGACCTGATAGAACAAGTAGGCCTACAAACCTCACCTGAGAGGGGTAGGGGGTGGGAGGGACAATGAATTTCCTAGGCTAAACATCACTTTTCATCACTAGTGATGCAGATCACACTAGTATTTAAGAATCAAATAGTTTCCTTGGCTAGTCCAGTGCTTCTCCTTTATCTAGCTTTCTAGGAGAATCATACTCCATTGTTGGGCAGAAGAGTGTTTGATTTCTTCCTGTTCTGTTACCTAGACTCCTGAGTCAGACTCCAGCAAGGGTCCTTCTGCCAAGTGTCCCTTGCACCCATAGAAGGAGAAATTTGATTCAGAATGAGAGGAGAGCTTTATTCCCATTAAAACGTGAGAGGTAGAAGCTTGTGGTCTAGAACACATGCTCTCCCCCACACCAGCAGGGCTGTTTTATATGATTTATATGATATAAATATAAATTTATATGATTTATATGACAGCAGGGCTGTCATCTGGGAGGGGGGAGATTCTCATGGGAGGGCTTAGCTGTGCTGCTTGTAGCTCCAGATCACAGTGCTGGGTGCCGTGTCTCTGCACACGACCCTTTGAACTGAGGTGTGGCCATTTTGCACCAGGGACTCTGGTCTG
>NW_011391508.1:0-623 GCF_000754665.1 Bison bison bison
GCTTGGGTGGGCGCGGGGGCGGGGCTCGGGTGGAGACCCCCAGTCTGGCTCCCCGCTCCTGGAGTGCTAGCCGCGGACCCTCCACATCCGCAGCACCACAGGCGCTCCAGGGACGAGGCCTGCCCAGCCCGGCCCGTGGGACACACTTCCCCGAGGGAGACAACTCCAGGACACCACGCGGGGCCTTTCCGCTGGAGAATCGCTCCCCTGGGGGCCTCGGGCACCCCGTTAGCTCCCTAACTTGACTGGCAAGAGGAGCCAGGCCCTGAGGTTTTCTCAGCCCCGCCCCAGAAGAGGGTCTGCGGCCCGGGGCTGGGGTCGGTCTGGCAGTCAGCTACTCTGCTGTGGAGAGGCCTGGCTCCTCTCCCGGGGCGACCCCATCGGCAGGAACTGGGCCGGGGGAGGCCTGGGCAGGTGAGCAGTCCCAGGTAAGGTGCCAATGCTGCGCTGAAAGGGAACTCTGAAATGACTCACTTCCAAGCAGTAAACCCGCTTTTTATTGACACACTAACAGTGCGGCCAAATTCCCTCATTAGAATTTCACAGTTTATAGCTCTGCTGTGGTCGCTGGAAATTAAGGAGGAATGAGCCTCAGAGTCGGCCTGGGGCAGTGGTGCTTCCGC
>NW_011391509.1:0-696 GCF_000754665.1 Bison bison bison
ACAAGCCTTGTGATCTTGGTCAAAGCATTTAACCTCTTTCAGGCTTTGGTTTCTTAATATATAAGTTGAAGGGGAGGGGAATAGATTCTCTAAAGGATTTTCTAACTCTGAAATTGTATGACCCGTAAATTCTATTGTGGATAGAATCTCATTAAATGAAAATGTCTTGGTATGATTGCCATTGTAATGTGCAAATGTTCTGAAATTAAATCAATAAAGTGAAATCCTTGCTGCTCTTTCATATGCATGGTTATATTGAGTGATGTTAAACAGCTGCTCTATTCTATCATGGCTGTAGCCCTTCAGTTCTGGTTGAAATGGCTCCTGTGTGTATACTGAGAAATAAGGCTAATGCATGATTCAGTGCCTTTATAAATCAAAGATTCTATTACAGGCAGAAAATAGCCCAACAATAGCTATTCTATTACACTTCAGTGGCATTAGAAAAGAAAAGAATACATCAAGTGAAGAACATAGGTCCTCCCTTTTTATTCTGCAATACAATAAAAAGGCTATATAGGTTTTAGCAGTTTCTTCTGTCCAGTCGTTAGCGCATTGACACCTATGTTGAATGACATTGTCTATGATGTACCTCTATTTTTTCAGAATATCAATTTTCTTCTGTGCTTTGGTGAAGAAACTCCCTGTAGCATACAAAGTACACAGGATCGTCTTTTCAGTCTAGATCAATTGGTA
>NW_011391510.1:0-561 GCF_000754665.1 Bison bison bison
CTTGAATGCTGCTGGGTATTGTGAGGGATGCACCTTCTATGCCTATGACAAAGTGCCTGCCCTCAGATGGAGAGGTAGAACAGAACACAGAAAAGAACTAACTGCTAAGCAGGGCTTACCTATGGGGTCAAGAGTTCAGAGGCAAAAGTATTCAGCAAAAGCTTCATGGAAATGGGGTTTGAAGGATTTGGGCAGGTGAAGGGTGTCCTGTAGGCACACAGATAGGGGTGAGAATAGCATGTGTAGCTTCAGTAGGGCACGTCAATCTTGGGTCAGCATCCCCAAGCCAACACAGAATCACCACTACAACCAGAGGAATGCACCGCTCCAGGAACTGGAATCTGGGGAGTTCCCACTGAATGTGGGCCACTGGGCTGAGAACTGTTCCTGAGCTTCTTCAGACTGACTGAAAAGTCTAGCTAAATTTTATTCCATTCTCCTCTTCAAAAATACACCTCTCTTTTTCTCTGCGTTCAGGTTGTGGCTTTTATTTCCAGGCTTGAATTCAGCAGGTGCTCCCAAGTTCTGAACTCTTTAAAAACTCCTCACGTTAAACACAAA
>NW_011391511.1:0-507 GCF_000754665.1 Bison bison bison
GGCATACAGAGTGTCCACATGTCTCATTCCAAATGAGACATGCAGTCGTCTAGAGGCAGAGTTGAACACAAGCCCTAATAGGCCACTCAGTTTGTTCTGAATAGAAGATATACAGCAAGGCGGCCTTTCAAGGGCAAACATGACAGTGTTGCTTCATATCTGTGCAGAAGAGTGGCTCTTATCTTCCACTATGGAATGATGTGACCTAAAATTGATTATAATAATAAATATTTTCTTCCTGTTCATAATTACTAATTAGTTCTACATTTCCTTAAACAACAGTAAAGGTTCAGTCTCAACTTTGGCACTGACCTGACCATGAGGAGCCATAGAACAAGCAGCTTCAGATTTCACAGGACAGTTGCTCCACATCTTCTAGTGGAAGCTGGCTCTTTGTCTCCGATCCATTCAATGAGAGTCTTGAATTATACACCTTTTTCTGGACTGAGCCTACTGAGAAAGATTGGCTGGAGCAAGAACTAGCCTTTCCTCCAGTGAGGGAAGCAA
>NW_011391512.1:0-544 GCF_000754665.1 Bison bison bison
CTAACAGGATAGATCTTACGCTAAGTGTTCTCTCTCTCACACACACAGTAAGACAATAATAATAATAAACTGGGTGGGAGGAAACTTTGGGAGGTGATGAATATGTCTCTGGCCTTGATGGTAGTGACATACTTATCCCCAAGCTTAAGCTGCATACAGTAAATATATGGACAGCTTTTTATGTGTCAATTATACCTCAATAAAGTGTTTATTAAAAAGATTTTGGACTTTATCGTGAAGGTACACTAGAACTTTTTTGACTCCAAGAACAGAGCTGGGGTCCAGCAAGCTTCTTACCTGATAAGGCTGCGCAGCCTTCTCCAGCAGAACAGCAGCATGGTGCCTGTGCTCCCAGGACTCCCGACACACGACACACAGTATCTGCTGGTCATCCTTGCAGTAGTAATGCAGCTTCTCCAAATGTTGCCCGCACAGCTGCTCCGCTCTCTACGCGAGTGGTCTGTCCTCTCTGGGTTGTCTCTCCTCATCTACTTTCATCCTCCAGATGTTCTCCACTCTGCTGGCCATCTGCCACACATGGCGG
>NW_011391513.1:0-567 GCF_000754665.1 Bison bison bison
GGGGACCTGGGTCGCACACGGGCAAAGGTCCGCGGGAGCACCCAGCTTCAAGCACGGCCATTAGGCATCGCGTTGCCCGTCCCAGAGCACTCAGTGTCCCCGCGCACGGAGGCCAGATTCTGGAGAAGCCTCTGACGATCGGCCCCGCCAGGAGTTCAGTTGGGGTTCTCTTGACCGTCACTGTGTGGCGGAGGCAGGTCCCTGTCTCCCAACATCCGTTAGGCGCTTCCGACCCCTCAGCGGGATTGGCGGACGGGACGTGCGTGCCCCCCGCCAACCTGCGGGGTCCCCGTGGCCACCGCAGGGAGGAGACCTGCGGTGTTTCCCAAGTCAGGGTCAACACGACCTGCGGAGGGGTCCGCGGCGGCACCGTCCGGAGCCCTGTTCCCGCCGGACCTGAGAAGCGAACGTGGCCGCCTTTGAACAGCCGCGCCGGGGCGGCCCTAGGCCCCAAGGACGAAGAACACACCCTGAGGCGCCCGTGGGCAGGGTCATCGAGGTCCCACAGGATGGAGAAAGCGGAGGTTCGGGCTCGATTTCCGAGTCCTAGTTGCGCATTCGGGCCCG
>NW_011391514.1:0-557 GCF_000754665.1 Bison bison bison
AGATGCACACCTTTGCCCCTCTAGACCCCAGAGCCAGGGGCATGACCCCAGAGGAAAGAAGGAATTCACGTCAGGACTTTCAGCACACACCATGGGGTATCTTTGGCAGGACGGCTATTGCCTAGACCCTGGACCCTGAAAACCAGCAGGCTTCAAATTGCCCCCAGGGACTTCCCCATCTCCCACTCCCCCGAGTTCCCTTGGGACATGCAATAAGCCACCATCTTTGCTTCCTCCCTGTTCCCTCCCTCACAGGCACAATCCAGCGGAGGGCCACACACGTACACTAAGCCCTGCACTTTCTTTGCCTACCTGCACTGCCAGGGAGGCTGGAAGTGTCTGGAGGCATGCCACAGTCACATCCTCTCTCTCCTAGGAGGCTTGTCGTTTTGCACAGACAGCCTGCCTTAACTTATCTTCCGTTTTGTGTCACATCGTGTCAGTGTGTGCCACTCTCATGGACATAGCGTGCTGGCTTTTGGGCTGATCCTGGGCAGCACAGCCCAGGACCTTTCCAGTTCTCCTTACGTGTGTGGAACAAGTCTCCAGTGCAGCAG
>NW_011391515.1:0-549 GCF_000754665.1 Bison bison bison
TTTTCTCTTTATACCCAGAAGAAAATCAGATACATTTGCTACGCTCAGAGGTCTAAAAGTTTTTAAACCGCCTAGTCTTTAATCATTCCACAATGGCACAGCAACAAATTAGTCTTGGTATTTGGACCACTACTTAGCACGTCATCATGAACTCAGCCAGAGCCTGCCTCTGTAACGTTGGGCCTGGCCTGTGCTGGGCACAGCAGCTGCAGGGAAGTTTCTGTTCTCAGGCAGCAGACAGCTTCGTGAAAGTAGCCATAGGCAGCTCTCATGGCATGGGAAAGCCGTACAGCACATTCTCCATTGGGGATGCCTGGCTGCAGGGTGCAGGGCTTGCGGTGGGAACAAAACCAAGAATCTACACTGGTCTGCTTGCTGATGGGCCTGGCCACGCGCTCAGTCCAGCTCTGCGTGTGAAACCAGGTTAAAAGCCCAGGGCCCCAGGGCCGCAGGGAAGACGTCGGGCTGCCTCAGTTTTCTGAGTCTAAAACTGGGATGACGACCTAGGGCTTTTGGTGACAGAGTGTGCGGCTCTAAAGCACATGTTCC
>NW_011391516.1:0-516 GCF_000754665.1 Bison bison bison
GATCAGCTGGGGCTGGTCCTCGGCAGGTGGCGCCCGAACAGGGACCTCAGGAGGCAATACTCAAAGAGCTGAGCAGACACGAACCACGCGATCAGCAGGCAATAAGCATGGAGCTCAGCAGTGACGAATCATGCTGCTCAACTGGCAATTGTCAAGCAGATGAGCCGACAGGAATCACGCAGCTCAGCTGGCAATTGTCATACAGATGAGCCGGCAGGAATCACGCAGCACAGCAGGCCCTGATCACGTGACTCTGCAGGCACTGATCACGTGGCTGATCAAGTCCAGATCACGTGACTGAGCATGCACTGATCACGTGACTACGCTTGCACTGTTGACGTGGCTGATCAGGCACTGATCACATGGCTCATCATGAACTGATCACGTGTTCATCAGGCAATGATCAGTGACTGACAGGCGCTGATCATGGTACTGTGCACGCATTGATCACGTGGCTATCCTGCACTGATGACGTGACTGTGCATGCACTGATGACGTGGCTGATCGGGCACTGAT
>NW_011391517.1:0-621 GCF_000754665.1 Bison bison bison
GTGGGCTTGGTGAAGTGCACGTCCTCAGCACACAGCATTCTCATCCCTCCTGGACTGTTTATGGCTCCTCTTTACTATTTGGGTTCCACAAGCCTCATCTTTAGCAGCACACTGTGCTTTTACCACAAACAGCACTTTCTTTCAAGGTGCGTCTTGTCCTTCACCGCTGGTGCTGGGGTCAGACTGTCCCCTGCCCCACGGCTCTTTCCCAGGCCTTTCCTTTTCACTCTCCTGTGGCTAAAGCTCTGACCCACCCACCAAGTGTGAGACCTCTTCTCACTATTTTGTACTCAGGGCAAGCCTACTTATTCTGGGAGTTATTCCTCCTTGATACTTTCTGTCTATAACCATGACCGAGACCAAGCGCACAAATATCTTTCCATGCAAGCCCCTCCTGACTCTCAGCTCTGCTGGGCATGTTGATGCTGACTCTCATATGGATGGTGAGTTGACACTTGACAGGTGAGCTTTCCATGAACCAAGTAGAAAGTATGGTTGGTAAGCCTCTGACACAGATTCCCCCATGGGAAATCATTGTCACCTCCTGAGACAGTCCTGGGAACAAAGTCAATGACCAGAGGATTCAGTGTTTCCAGACAAATCTAGTGGTTGTTGCAGACA
>NW_011391518.1:0-604 GCF_000754665.1 Bison bison bison
ACCCACTCCAGTATTCTTGCCTGCAGAATCCCCATGGACACAGGAGCCTAACAGGCTACAGTCCATTGGGTCTCAAAGAGTCAGACACAAATGAGGGACTAAGCACAAACACAGTCCAGAAACTAGACTCCTCTCAATGTACCTTGTCATACATATCAAGTTGTTAAACATGATTATAAAATAAATTTAAACAAAAAAATATTTTTAAGTCGTTCCTCAAAATCAAAATGAAAAACAAACCTACACTGTGTATTGAGTTAAACCAAACAGAGGAGTGCTTAACTCTAAAACACAGCAATCTGACTGCACATCCCTGGTGAAATACATCCTAAGGACATAAGAAATACAAAGAAACCTTACAGTGCTTTCAGTAATGATACTGATATTATTCTGAAATTATGTAATGTCTGTATACCATAAGGTTTCGGTATGAGAAGAAACAAAAATTCTAAAATTTTAAATAAAAACTCTCCAATAATATTTCATTACAAGTTATCAGTATAAACTCATGCTGAACTTTCTTTTTTTAAAAAAGTATTTCCTAGCTCCATCTTTGAAGAGACCTATCAATTACTAACCTAGTATCAATAAGCATAGCACCCAG
>NW_011391519.1:0-502 GCF_000754665.1 Bison bison bison
GAACTGATGTGTTGGAGATGACTTGAGAGCTCATGGACTGCAAGGAGATCAGACCAGTCAATCCTAAAGTAAAGCATTCCTGCATATTCATTGGAAGGACTGATGCTGAAGCTGCAGCTCCAATACTTTGGCTACCTGATGCAAAGAAGTGACGCATTGGAAAAGTCCCTGACGTGGGAAAGATTGAAGGCCGGAGAAGGGGACGGCAGAGGATGAGATGGTTGGATGGCATCACCAACTCAATGGACTTGAGTTGGAGCACGCCTCTGGGGTTGATGGTGGACAGGAAACCCTGGCGTGCGGCAGTCCATCGGGTCGCAAAGAGTAGGACACAACTTAGCGACTGAACACTTGAGATAGTGCCCAAGTGCACCCTGGTCCATATCTGGACCTGACTTAGATGACAAGGTCCTGAACTTCAAGTTAATGCTATAATGGATAAATTATTTGAAAGCATTTGCAGGAAAATGCATTTTGGACATACAAGTATGTAAACGATTTG
>NW_011391520.1:0-672 GCF_000754665.1 Bison bison bison
TATGCCAAGCCTCCTTCCTCATGACCTTTGCCAGAGGCGGGGCTCGCTCCCCGCAGACCTCTTCTTTTGGAGAAGCTAACCCGTTCCTTCCAAATAGAGGCTTTCAAACACAGGCCGGTTGGCTGCCTCTACTTGCCCTGAGGAGGCTTGCTTGTTCCGCTTTCTGCGAACTCCACTTCCCGCCTGGGGGAAAAGCGGTTCTGGGAGATCTTTTCTCAGGGGCTGTTTCCACGGAGCTGGGGCCGAGCCCGGAGACCCAAACGCACAGGAAAAGGAAAACAACATGGACAAGTCTTTGCACTCTAGGAGAGCTCTAGTGAACCTCACTGTCAGGAAACTTCTTGATTCCTACGGAGACACCCCTGTGTGTGAAGCTGCGTACCCAACATGAAGGCACAGAGAGCCTGATTCTCTCTGTGCAGTTTTGAACCTGTTGTTCAGAAAACAGCTTGAGCATCCATACAATGCTCTTCCTTACCTGTGACAGAGATCTCATTACTGTAGCCCTTGGCAGTTTGTAGAAATCCACACCCAAACCCTTCTCCAAATAGTCCTCGGTCCTCGTTAGGATGAACATGCAATGGCAGAGCTGAGGCCACTAAGGCACAAGGCAGGTCTCACACACTCTGGCAGCCTGCTCGTCCAGGGACAGTAAGGCCTCTTTTTCCCTGC
>NW_011391521.1:0-584 GCF_000754665.1 Bison bison bison
GTAAGTTTCAAATGACAACTAGGATTTGGAATTCCCTATTAGATAAAGAGATTAAATGTGCTGCCAGAAGGCCTTTCATTCTATTAAGGACTTCAGACTGAAGTTCACTATTATTATAGAGAATGGGGGTACAGATATTCACTAAGTACCTAGGATAGTCCAGGCAATCTGGGGTGCTCCAGGGAAAAAAGAAAGTACCTACACATTTTTCCATTGCTTTTTCTGAACAACTTTGTTGGTGCATTGCTTGCTTTCTTATTTTGGAAATGTCTATTTGTATTAGTTAATCCTCTTAGTAAGCCCAGCACTGCTTTGTGGTCATGTGTCTTGTACTGGAATTTCACAGAAAATGTGTCCCTAGGAAATGTGAAATCTACAGAAAGAATTGGAAGTACCTTGGGAGTAAAAAAATATACATTTAATAATAATAATTGTTATATAAAGATTACTATTATTTTGTTATTATATTATTTTTACTATTATGTCACTTTGATTTCCAACCTTCTGACTAGAGTAATGAAGAGAATGCTTAACCAACTGTCCTAACATCCTTTCTCCAGTGGTCTGAATGCCTTCTGCCATAG
>NW_011391522.1:0-656 GCF_000754665.1 Bison bison bison
GAAAGGGATTAGACTGCTGCTTCAGTTCTACGGAATTATCTGGAATGTTTTTTTACAAATGGTTGTAACATCAAGAACAAAAAAGGTAATTACAAAATGTGTACATCACAACATGCTTTTAAAGACACTTTGCATTGTGCTCACATTCCCTTAAACGTTGTTCCCAAAGGTGCTCAGCCTCTAGCCCAACTGGAATCTCTGGGGAGAGGCAGAGACTGGCGAAAAGGACACAGGAGTAGGGGGGTGGGAGAGGTGGCGAAAGGAGAAAGCAGCCTTCCAGTTAAAGATCAGCCCTCCGTTTAAAGGTCAGCTTCCGGCAGGCTGGCCCCAGTGGAGTCGGAGTCGGGGTGAGAGGGAGGAGCAGCGGCAGGGCGGGGCTGGGGTGCTCTACATTTTATTCAGGTCAAGCAGAGTCTGGTTCAGCATCCTTTGTGTACAGAGGTCCTCCTCTTTGGTGCATTTCAGTTTATCTTCCAAATCATCAATTGTCTTTTCCAGCTTGGCTACTGATCTCTCAGCAAACTCAGCACGAGTCTCTGCCTCCTTGAGTTTATCGGTAAGAATCTTTATCTCTTCCTCATATTTGTCTTCCTTTTGAGAGTACTTTTCTTCAGCAGCACTCAGACACTTCAGGTGCTGGTCCATCAGTCTGATTT
>NW_011391523.1:0-502 GCF_000754665.1 Bison bison bison
AGCTAGCCGCCTACCGCAAGTAAGAGCCGGGCGTGGGCGGGGCCAGGGCCCGGGAGGCCGCCGCCGGGTAGCCCGCGGCCCGACGCCGCCCGGGTGCTGGGGATCGGGCGGGCGGTGCGCCCCCGCCTGCTTCCGGATCTCGTGGGAGCCCCTTGGGCCAGAAGGCGACCTCTTCGGCCCCCAAAGTGTAGTCCCCACCTTTTCTTCTTCACCTTTTCTGGGGATTTCTGCATTTTGAGGGCGACGCAGCTCTGGCCCAGAGAGGCTGACGGGGCTGGACGGGAGAGGAGGCGGAAGAGGGTGAAAGGAGATTTGGGGGGGAAGGAGTGAAGAAATCTCCGGATAGATGGCTCCCAACCCCCCTCCCACTGTCCACCAACTTGGAAATTTTGCTTTGGCTGGCTTGGGAGAGAGACCTCTGAAGATACATGTATGGAAGAGGGTCTGTGTGACCAGAACCCTCAGAAGACAGTGCTTGCTAGGGACAGAGGGCCCAATCTAC
>NW_011391524.1:0-738 GCF_000754665.1 Bison bison bison
CCTGGCGACACTGCACCCGGTTTATGAGTGTATGTGTGTGTGTGTGCCATTCTCAGCCCTGTGCCCTGGCTACTGTGCAATGGTTTGTTCGTATGTGTGTGTGTGTTGGTGCTGTTGTCAGTCCTGTGCCTTAGTGACAGTGTAACCGGTGTTTGTGTGTGTGTGTTTGTGTGCTGATTTCAGCCCTGTGCCCTGGCGACTGTGCAACCTGTTTGTGTGTGTATCTGTGTGTATGTGTCCTGTTCGAAGACCTGTTACCTGGTGACTGTGCAACAGGTTTGTGTGTACTTGTGTGTGTGTGTGCCATTTTCAGCCCCGTGCCCTGGTGACGATGAAACCAGTTTGTGTATGTGTATGTGTGTGTTTGTGCTATTCTCAGCCCTGTGCCCTGGAAACTGTGCAACCGGTTTGGGTGTTTGTGTGTGTGTTTGTTCTGTTCACTGCCCTGTGCCCAGGCGACTGTTCAACAGGTTTGTGTGTGTGTGTGTGTGCTGTTCTCAGTCTTATGCCTGGCGACTGTGCAAAGGTTTGTGTGTGTCTGTGTGTGTGTGTTCGAGCTGTTCTGAGCCCTTTGCCTTGGTGAGTGCGCAACCGGTTTATGTGTTTGTGTATGTGTGTGTGTGTGTGCGCCGTTCTCAGCCCTGTGCCCTGGCAACTTTGCAACCCTTTAGTGTGTATGTGTGTGTGTGTGTGTGTGTGTGTGTGCTGTTCTCAGCCCTGTGCCCTGGCGACTGTGCA
>NW_011391524.1:4831-5479 GCF_000754665.1 Bison bison bison
TTTGTGTGTGTATGTATGTGAGTGTATATGTGTGTGTGTGTGTTTGTGCTGTTTTTAGCCCTGTGCCTTAGTGACAGTGTAACTGTTGTGTGTTTGTGCCGTTCTCAGCCCTGTGACCTGGCAACTGTGCAACAGGTTTGTGTGTGTGTGTGTGTGTGTGATTCTCATCTCTGTGTCTTGGCGACTGTGCAAGCAGTTGTTTTTGTGTGTGTGTGGGTGCCATTTTCAGCTCTGTCCCCTGGCGACTCTGCAACCGGTGTGTGTGTGTGTATATGTGTGTGTGTATGCTGTTCCCAGGCCTCTGCCCTGGCAACTCTGAAACTGGTTTCTTTGTGTGTGTGTCGGTCTGTGTGTGTGCCACGCTCAGCCCTGTGCCCTGGAGACTGTACAACTGGTTTTTGTGTGTGTGTGTGTATGTGTGTGTATGTGCTGTTCTCAGCCATGTACGCTGGCGAATGTGTACAGGTTTGTATGTGTGTGTGGGGTGGGGGAGTACTGATCTCAGCCCTGTGGTCGGGCAACTGTGAAACTGGCTTGAGTGTGTGTGGGTGTGTGTGTGTGCTGTTATCAGCCCTGTGCCCTGGAGACTCTGATACTGGTTTGTGTTCATGTGTGTGTGTGTGTGTGTGTGTTGCTGTGTGTGTGTGT
>NW_011391525.1:0-557 GCF_000754665.1 Bison bison bison
GAAAGAAAGAAAGAAAGGAAAGGAAAAGAAAAAGGTGTTTGGGTGCTTGAGAAAATTCTTCAAGAGATAAAAGTTGAAACCTCCATTAAATGGGCAAGGAAATAGCTCCTTGAGTCCCAACACAGCATGTCCCAACAAACAGGATGAACCCAAAGTGAAATATCCCACAACAATATTTTAACCAAACACTGAAAATTTAAACACAAAAAAACAAACATTAAGAGCAGCGAGAGTAAAGACATAAATATACTGTCAGATCCCCATAAAGATAGCAGCTGAACTTTCAATAGAAACTCTTCAAGCCAGTAGAGCATGGTAGAACATTCTCAAAATTATGAACAAGCCAAAACCAACACCAACACGGATCTTATTCAGATATGAAGGAGAAATCAAATGGTTTAAGCAAAAGTTTTAAGCAGTCATTAACATGAAACTGCTAAACTCTTAATGATGTGGTGAAACTGGGACACTGAGTTCATATGTCATCAGATTTGCAAAACTCATCAGTGGACATGAGCTTGGAAAAGGACAGTTTTCATTCACACCAAAGGTAGGTA
>NW_011391526.1:0-728 GCF_000754665.1 Bison bison bison
CATAACAACAGTTCCTTGACTAAATAATATGCTTACAGGTACTTCTTCCAGTGTTCTTTCTCCTACTTCAGTCATGAACAGGAGAAGCTGATGGCAGTGGTTCTTGAAATGTGTATCGATTCCTAGGTGGCACAGTCAGTAAATAATCTGCCTACCAGTGCAGGATATGGAAGTGATGTGGGTTTGGTCCCTGGGTCGGGAAGATAACAATTCATACACTCGTTTTATGTGAACAAGTTTTATACTCATGAGCGTTTTTCTTCTGTATACAGAATATATAGGTGAACTATAAAGAAAGCTGAGCACAGAAGAATGGATGCTTTTGAACTGTGGTGTTGGAGAAGACTCTTGAGAGTCCCTTGGACTGCAAGGAAATCCAACCAGTCCATCCTAAAGGAAATCCGTTCTGGGTGTTCATCGGAAGGACTGATGTTGAAGCTGAAACTCCAATTTGGAGAGCTGACTCATTTGAAAAGACCCTGATGTTGGGAAAGATTGAAGACAGGAGGAGACGGGGACGACAGCGGATGAGATGGTTAGATGGCACCAGCGACCCAATGGTTACGAGTTTGGGTAAACTCTGGGAGTTGGTGTTGGACAGGGAGGCCTGGCGTGCTGTGGTTCAATGGGGGTCGCAAAGAGTCAGACACGACCGAGCGACTGAACTGAACTGAACAGAAAAACAATGCTGTTCAAGGACACTGAAAGAACCCTGATGTTGAAAATCA
>NW_011391527.1:0-516 GCF_000754665.1 Bison bison bison
GCTGATCAAATCACTGGGGTGGCTGGGCATTTCCTGTCAGTGATGAACACGGCTCTTCGGGGTTTCCCTGGGCACCTGAGTGGCCAGTGAGACAGTGTCCTCGGGCCGCTGCACGTGGCGCGGAGGAGAGGAACCGTGTTGGTGCCAGGAGTCAGGGCCCCGCTGTGGGGCTGGTGGCAGACTCAGGCCCACCCCCCACCCCAGGATGCTGACCGCCCCCTGCCCCCATCTCCAGGGTGAGCCTGATCGGTCTACAGTAACCCATCCCTGGGCTGTGTCATCGTTCGGGGCCCTGGAGAAAGACAGGGAAAGCGCCCAGGTGCCTAGGGGCATCACGAAAGGCTGCCCAGGGCTTAGGGTCCAGCCATGCAAGCTGGCACGCTCCTGGTGGATTCAGCGGGGTGAGACGAAGCATGATGATGGCGCAGACACTGAGCGTTCGGGGCATCCGACACCGTGGACCGAGGTCAGTGAGTTGGGGGTGACACAGGGTGGGCACTGAGGGTGACGGGGCCG
>NW_011391528.1:0-662 GCF_000754665.1 Bison bison bison
TAATTCAGCATCTGTTCTGCCTCTTCCTTATTCAGAAGTAATATGCTGATGACAGGGAGCTCTTGTAATCTCCTTGTGTAATTGTACGCCTTAGTTTGAACTAATTTGGCAATGCAAAACCTGGATGAATTCTGAAATGTCAGAAGGCATGGAGGTCCTCCAGTGTGAACTTGATCTGATAAATTCCTTTTGCCTGTGAAAGCCACTACCAAAATGTTGGCTCTGGTAAAAAGCGTTTTATAGACCTTCCTGGCGATAGGCAAGAAAAGTGTAATAGTTGGATTGGGTATTGGTGGAAAAACTTTTTCTTCATTGTACAGAATTCTTTCCCTCAAATTATTAAATGTCAGATATATGTGGGCAATATAAATTGTTCTTAATATAGGATGGGGGCTTCCCTGGTGGCAAGATGGTAAAGAATCTGCCTGCAATGTAGGAGACCCAGGTTCAGTCCCTGGGTTAGGGAAGATCCCCTGGAGAAGGAAATGGCCTCCCACTCCACTACTCTTACCTGGAGAATTATATGGGCAGAGAAGCATAAAATCTTGTTCTTAATATAGGGTACACAGAGAGCAAGAGGAATTGACCATGGCTCCACAAAGCTATTGTCCAGCAGAAAGGATGGTGTCAGTGATGTATCATTGGATTATTTTTCCTTGTCA
>NW_011391529.1:0-521 GCF_000754665.1 Bison bison bison
GAGATGATTGGATGGTGTCACTGACTCGATGGACATGAGTTTGAGCAAGCATCAGGTGTTGGTGATGGACCAGGAAGCCTGGTATGCTGTAGTTCATGGAGTGTCAAAGAATCATACATGACTGAGTGACTGAACTTAGTTCTCCAGCAAAAGGAATAGAGTGGATGGATGGGTAAAAAAACAATACTCAACTGCACAGCTGCCTACAAGAGACTCACTTCAGTTTTAAGGTCATACCTATGCTCAAAGTGAAGGGATGGTGAAAGGTATTCCATGAAAGTGGGAAACAAAAGAGAGCAGGAGTAGCCATACTGATATCAGACAAAATAGGCTTTAAGCCAAAAATGGTAATTTGAGGCAAAGAAGGACATTATGTAATGATAAATGTGTCAGTTCATCGAGATGATACAAGAATTGTGAATATTAATATATACCCACACACCATTGGAACACCTGAGTATATTGAGCAAATCCTTACAGATCTGAAGGGCTAAACAGGCAACAACACGACAGTAGTCAGG
>NW_011391530.1:0-600 GCF_000754665.1 Bison bison bison
CCTCCACTTATGGAAACTAGGCTCCTCCTCTCCGGTCACCTTCATCTCTGTGTCTTCCCTGGGCTACACACACAAACACACGCACTCACAAACACAGCCGACATAAGCACATGAGTGTATACACACACATGCTCGGCACGGAGACACAAACACAATCAGGGAACACGGGCTTCTGAAACACGTGAGTTTCCTGTTTGCATTTGTTTTCCTGTGCCGAGCATTTGTGTGTATAAATGTGTGTGCTTGTGTTGGCTGTGTTTGTGTGTGTGTGTGTGTGTGTGTGTGTCTGGCCCAGGGCAGACACAGAGATGAAGGAGACAGGAGAGGAGGTGCCAAGCAACCAAAAGAGGAGGCACGAGGCGTCCCCAGTTTAAGGTATGTTGGTTGCCGTATCTCTGCAGTACCCTGTACTGGATGGGAACAAGGAAAGGATGGCCAGTGATAACTTCAGACCATGGCTCCAGAAATCTGCAATTAGACCAAATACAAGACAAGCTCACCATTTCTACCGTGTTGTTGTGTGTTTTTGGACCGGGAAGAGGGGATGCATGGCCTGAGGATTCACCCAGGACAAATCAGGTGGGGTAGGGCTTTGAGACC
>NW_011391531.1:0-524 GCF_000754665.1 Bison bison bison
CGAAAGTCTAGCGTGTGATAAATTGCCAAAGCTATGTGGCTTCTATTAAAGTATGGGCCTTGTACCTCTCCAAGAAAAGAAAAATGACCCATGATAAATTGGGGAGTGTTTGTCCAGAATTCAGAAGAGGCTGGAAGAGAAGTTAAAGTGTAAACACCAATGTCCATTGAATATTTGCGCAGCCTTTGTAGTCAACTGACGCCACAGGGCAAGTGTGTAGATTTAGATACTACGGAGAGGACTAGGCCAGGAGGAAGAACTCCTGGCTGGGTGTGGTCTTCAGCAAACTGTAAAAACAACCTCTAAGCTAAAAAAACAAAAACAACAAACAAACAAGCAAACAAATAACTCCTTTGTTGCCAGGTGGAACACAGTGCTACTGGATTTTTCAATCAAAGCCTGAAATCTGGGGTTCTATGTAAAGTGTACTTTTTTAAAGGGCTAGCAGTTCATTCAAATTGAATGTGGGAATCCTGTGAAAACCAACACATCTTGTCTGCAAGCCTGGTCCCAGCCTGCCAGTG
>NW_011391532.1:0-624 GCF_000754665.1 Bison bison bison
CTTGGCTATCCTTATCCTTGGCTCTCTATTCTATTCCATTGTTCTGTCTGCATTTATGAAAATACCACACTTGATTACAGTGTGAAAGCATGGTAGTCACTCAGTTGTGTCTGACTCTTTTCCGTCAATAGGCTTTGGCCCTCCAGGCTCCTGTGTCCATGGGATTTCCCAGGCAAGAATACTGGAGTGGGCAGCCATTCCGTTCTCTAGGGGATCTTGTACACCAAGGGATTGAACCATGGTCTTCTGCATTTCAGGCATGTTCTTTACTGTCTGAGCCACCATGGAAGCTTTGCAAGAAGCTTGAAATCAGAAAGTGTGATACCTTTAACCTTGTTCTTCTTTTTCAAGAGTGTTTCGCTATTCAAGCTCTCCAGGTTTACTGTTTTGACACAGTTATAAAGAGGGAAAAATGTGTAAAACATTTGTGAGGGTTCATCAGTTTTTTCTAAGAATCTTTCTTAATTTTTGATACTCAAATCAGTGTGAAGTCTTTGAAGTATCTGTCGTGTCATCATCCCTGTAAATTTATCTTCATTTGTTCACTGAAGTAACTCTTCCATATGAGTGCCTTTCTAAGTGTCTGAACTGTGCTTTGCTATCATGAAATCCTGCATCTTTTAC
>NW_011391533.1:0-721 GCF_000754665.1 Bison bison bison
TTAAGCATCCAAGAGAAACAGTGTAAAATGAATTATTTAATAAAGAAATTCTGGTAAAATGTATGACAATGAAAATGGGGAAAAGATGGAGCTATGTGGGGCTTTGGTGGTGGCTCAGTGGTAGGGAATCCACCTGCCAATACAGCAGACACCAGTTTGATCCCTGCTTCAGGATGAATCCACATGCCTCAGAACAACTGAGCCCCTGTGCCACAGCTACTGAGCCTGTGTTCTACAGCCTGGAAGCTGCAATTGTTGAGCTCACGTGCTGCAACTACTGAAGCCTGATCTCCCTAGAGCCTATGCTCCACAAGCAGAGAGTGTACCCCAATGAGAATCCTGTGCACTGCAACTACAGAGAAGCCCCTGTTCCCCACAACTAGAGAAAAGTCCATCCACAATAATGAAAAGCCCATCCACAGTAATGAAAGCCCAGTACAGCAAAAAAAAAATATATATATATATTATATATATAAGCAAATATATATTATATATATATATATATATATGCAAATAACAGCATTTAGATTAAAAAAAAAAGTGAGATATGAGACAACTCCTCAGGACTTTCACTAAGGTATGTTTCAGATTAAACTCTGAAATTCACATTATTATAAAAGGTATAAATAGCTAAAGAATTCTTGTTTTGACCATCTTCTTTAAATGCGAAGTATCTTTTTTTCACATTTGTTTCCCTTAACCTTGCACCTGTTTCTGCCTC
>NW_011391534.1:0-584 GCF_000754665.1 Bison bison bison
CATAGACGGCAGCCCACAAGGCTCCCCCGTCCCTGGGATTCTCCAGGCAAGAACACTGGAGTGGGTTGCCATTTCCTTCTCCAATGCATGAAAGTGAAAAGTGAAAGTGAAGTTGCTCAGTCACATCCGACCCTCAGCGACCCCATGCACTGCAGCCTACCAGGCTCCTAGCTCTGTTCAATAGAAGGGCAATGACCACATTTATATATAACTTTAATTTTTCTAATAGCTACATTTTTAAAAATGAAAGGAAACAGGAGAAATACATTTAACATATTTTATTTAAGCCAATATATTTTAAAATTATCATTTTAAACTATAACCAATATAAAAATTCTTAGTGAGATGGTTTACATTCTTTGTCCTGAATCTTTGAAATCTGGTGTGAATTTTATATTTATGGCACAACTCAGTTTTAACTAGTCACATGTCTGTTGCTGAATAGCCATGGCTACATATTAAACCGCACAAATTTATACTATATACATTGGCACCTAATCATATATCATGATATATTGCTACTGAAATGTTTCATGTGTAAATGTCTAACTTTTCCACCTAACATGTAAGCTCCTTGAGAACAG
>NW_011391535.1:0-502 GCF_000754665.1 Bison bison bison
TGCCCAGGCAAGAGGGAAAAAAGCAACCCCTGCTTGGGGCACACTTATTCACTCAGACTGGGGCATGCATGAGTTGCCTGTGGTAGCAGGAACTGTCAGTCAGTTGTAACCAACTGTGACAACTCAATCTGGTGGGAGTCCCTCCAGTCTGTGGAGTCCCTCCAGTCTGTGGAGGCAGAAGTTGGCATATGGGAGTGGTGGGAGCCCTACCCTCCTTATGCCTTGCCACAGTGGCAAATTTCCAGGCAGATCATGCTTCCTCTAGGGGGCATTCCTGGCCCACACATCCCCTACCTCCGGTCCCACCTGCTGTATCAGCAGAGCCAACAGTGTTCTTCTCCCCAGGTCAGTTCTCCCAACTCTACACTTTAGCACTCAGCCCTGGCCAGCATTGGTGGACTTTCATGTCAGGCAGGGGTACCAAGGGCTGACTCCCAAGGAGACTTTGGTATAGGTGGCATTCAAGCCTCCAGAACCCTCACGGGCAGAAGAGATCCCAACC
>NW_011391536.1:0-731 GCF_000754665.1 Bison bison bison
TCGGACTATCTATCCTATATTCTGGATGTGTTGTTGTTCAGTCGCTAAGTTGTGTCCAACTCTTTGTGACCCCATGGACTGTAGCACGCTGGGCTTCCCTGTCCTTTATCATCTCCTGGAGTTGACCCAAGTTCATGTCCATTGAATCGGTGACAACCATCCAACCTTCTCATCCCCTGATGCTCTCTTCTCCTTCTGCCTTCAATCTTTCCCCGCATCAGGGTCTTTTTCAATGAGTTGGCTGTTCGCATCAGTTGGCCAGAGAATTGGATGTGTTGCTTTCTCATAATTAGACTCAGGGTAAACGTTTCAGGCAAGTGTATCTCATGCATGGTGGAACGTACTTCTTACTGCTTTGTAATAATGAAGTTTGGTCACTTGTTAAGGTGCCTCACTTAAAGGAAAGATTCCTCACTGTAAAGGAATCTTTTTTCTTTGTAATTTGTAAGCAATCTGTCACACAAAGACCAATCTCTTAGAATCAGATATCCGAGCTGTTTCTGCCCTCTGAACTCCCCTCCATCCTCCTCTGGCTTTAGCCTCTGCACCCTAAAAATGCCTTCAGCAAGGTCACCAGGGGCCATCGAGATGCCAAAGTCAGTGGGCATGTCTCACGCTTGCATCAGACCGGATGTTAGTACTTGGGCCCCTCCTAGAGGGCAGGGCCTTCATATTACTCAGGCCATACTCCGGGACCTACTTCAGTGTTAGGCACGCAGCAGGTGCTTAAG
>NW_011391537.1:0-542 GCF_000754665.1 Bison bison bison
GTCAGTGTTTTTGATTATTCAAACTATGCATAACTAAAAGGCATTTATTTTTATTGTGTGTAAAAATCTTTTCAATATTGACCATGATTTTTTATAATGTATTGCCAGAGAATTTAGCCAGTCATTATATACATTTATTTAGCTCTCTTTTGAAGCCATGTCTTACAACAGCAACTGATTTCAATTATGTTCTTGCTTTAATATTCATCTTGAATTAGATTTTTTTTTCATTTTTGCAAGCAGCATTTCAGTAGATTTAAATCATTTATTTAATCATTTAATATCTTCACTACAACAACTATCCTCTAAAAAGGGAAATGACACTCCATTTCTCCTGTGATTTTATAGGGACAAGACAGTAGTAAAGTTCATTGCTTAATGTATTTTTTTCAGGGTTAAAATACTCTTTCTAAGGCAGACCTCCAAACTTCAAGCTTTTCAAGCATTTTTAAAAAATCTATTTTGGTTTCTGGTCTGCTTAGTCTCACAGTTATGTCTGACTTTTTGTGACCTCTGGACTATAGCCCATCAAGCTCCTCTGT
>NW_011391538.1:0-538 GCF_000754665.1 Bison bison bison
ATTGTGAAAGTGGAGCAGGTGCTTGGCTTTCAGGGACCCTGGTGGTGCCAAGTGTACAGGGTTCAGGGACACAGAACTGACTAGACCACAGGAGTTATGACCCTATCAGAGTCTTTTTTTGAGCTTCTTGTAGCTGGCGATCAGAAAGCCTCTTTTGCCAGTCTTTCTCCCTAGTTCCACCCATTGAGGCACTTAGAAGTCTTCGTTGCCTGGAGTCCTTCCCTGTTGTTCAATGTGTCAGCACATAGAGATACCTCCCTGGCTGGGGTCCTACTCTGTAGATCAGTGCATCAGGCACTTAAAGAAGTATCGTGAGTAGGGTTCGACTCTAGTTTTGTGCATCAGGCACTTAAAGGGTACCCTAGGTGGTGTCCTGCTCTGTATTTCAGTGTGTTCCAGCATTTGATGGGTCAGCCTCACTATTGTAGTAACTGCTGATGCTATCATGTGGAGAGAGAGAGGCTATGGTGATTGCTCCACCCCCCATACATGTGACTCAGGTATATCGCCTTGCTCCTTGGCTGCCTGGCTTTCCTCC
>NW_011391539.1:0-519 GCF_000754665.1 Bison bison bison
TCTGCAGTTTCTCCTTCAACTTGGGCCTCCAGAAAGCAGACACCACTTTTCCTTTTGTTTCTCACTCCCAGGCCTTTCCCTTCATGTCTCACAGTGTAAACCCGGGTGCCTCCTGGAGCAAGATTTTGCTGAATATCCTGGAATAATACTAATATTATGGAACCTTTAGTCTAACACAGGGGTTAATGTAAGGTGGCCCCTAAGGCTACTCCGGAAGCTTATGTACCCTCAGTGTCCTGCAGGGGTCTCCCTCCCTGCCTCCTGCTGCCTCTTGCACTGGACAGGCATCCGCTTCATGAAATGTCCCCGTCTTTGAGTTCAGGTCCTTGTCTCAATCTAAGCTAAGTTCCTAATTCTTACTTTCCATCCTAAGTGGCATTTCCCGAGCATGACTGGAGAGAAATTACCTGCTTCATTTAGAGGAAACCCTATCCCATCCAGAGTGGTGTAAAAACTACTGCAAGAAAGTTACATTAGAAGGGCTATTGTAAAGTTAAATAAAATAAAATTTAAAAAAAA
>NW_011391540.1:0-583 GCF_000754665.1 Bison bison bison
CAGACCTCTCTACACCTCCACTGTGACACCCAAACTCATGACTGACTTACTGATGGGAAAAAGGCCATTCCTTAAAAACTGCATGACACAGCTTTTCACCACCCACTTCTTTGAGGGGGGATTGAGGTCTTCACCCTCACAGGGATGGCCTGTGACTGCTATGTGGCCGTCAGCAAACCTCTCCACGACGCCATCACCATGAACAGGCAAAAACGTCACTCAATTCTCATAGCGTCGTGTGCAGGGGGACTTCTTCATTCTCTTGGTCTCTTTCTTCTTGCGATTGTTTGACCTTTCTGTGGCCCCAGTGAAATAGATCACTGTTTCCGTGATGCGTATCTTTTGTTGAAACTAGCCTGCACTGATACTCACAAAATTGGCTTTTTTGTCATTGCCAATTCTGGCTTGATGGGACTGGTACTCTTTGTGGTTTTGATGGCCTCCTACACTTTGATTCTGTATAATGTGTGCACATATTCTGCAGAAAGCCACCATAAAGCCCTTTCCACCTGTAGTTCCCACATCACAGTCCGTGATCCTCTTTTTCACACCTGTCATCTTTGTTTACATTAGACCTGCCACA
>NW_011391541.1:0-693 GCF_000754665.1 Bison bison bison
GGGGGATGGGGACTCTTTGCCGCCTTTGCTTTGGGGCTGGGTTTGGTTCCTTTCTGCTTGCTCGCGTTCTTGCGTTCCGGCCTGGGTGGGGGTGGGTGTGGGGGCTACCGCCCCCTTGCCTCTCAGCCCGGCTGTCGGGCTGTAGCCAAGCGACTTCCAAATGCACACCCCGTCCCCGGGCTCCCGGCTCTGCTCAGGCACAGGGGCAACTGCCCTGGCGGGAGCATGCTTGGGCTCCTCCGTCGAGTCCTCCACCAGGTGCTCTGGTCTGAGGCGCTTCCCTTTCTTCTCTTCTTCCACAGGCCCCATCGCCACAGGATCTCGAAGGAGGAGGCTCGTTCTGAAGCCGAGCCAGAAGGACGCCGTGCAAGCGCTCTTTCAACAGAACCCCTACCCTGGGATAGCGACCAGAGAACGACTGGCCCGAGAGCTCGGCATTGACGAAAGCAGAGTTCAGATAGGCCCCCCGCCTCTCCACCCGTTCTCCCTTTCAGGCTCTCCGTGCCGATCCAAGGCAGCTGAAAGCATCTGGCGGCCTTTCTCCTGAGAAGGATTTCTCTCTGTTTGCCCCTAGGTCTGGTTTCAAAACCAACGTAGAAGACGGTCAAAGCAGAGCCGGCCGCCGTCTGAACACGTGCGCCAAGAAGGGGAAGGGGGGCCAACGTCCACGCCAAGGCCACCGTCGCTACCTCC
>NW_011391542.1:0-632 GCF_000754665.1 Bison bison bison
CAAATTGTTCCTCCAAATGGAGGATGACAAATTGGAAAAGGAGTGTTTCAGCAGTGTTGTGAGCACATAATATGATGCAACTTTCTGAAGGACAATATGACATTTTCTAGTAAATTTATAAATACATAGAGCCACTTGGCAAGACCCTGTTTGGAATTTCCATTTCAGAAATATTTTTGCAATTTCACCTAGATTATATACCTAATGCTCACTGAAAAAAATTTTTTTTTTCACATCTTCCTAGATAATTTCTTTGGTACACTTCCCCACACTGTCCTTCCCCATGCAACCCCTGTTCTCAGTTCTGTTATTGTAGATTACTTCTGCTTCTTTTAGAACTTCCTTTAAATGGAGCCTAGAGTATGTACACTTGTACACATGTAGTTGCTTAACAATGTTGTGTTACATTCTTCTGTACGCAAATCACACTAGGTGTACAAGTGTATAAACATAACATCTTTCATTTAATTTTCTTCTAAATTTAGGTCATCACAGAGCATGGAGGACAGTTTCTTGTGCTACACAGATAGTTCCCATTATTTATCAAGGCATTATTTTCCAAAACATACAAACGGCTATGTAGCCCAGTATCAAACACACACACACACACACACACACACACACACACACAC
>NW_011391543.1:0-537 GCF_000754665.1 Bison bison bison
TGCCATTGCCTTCTCCATATATGTAAATAGATATATCTAAATATGTCTGAAAATGTATGTATGTTTAAACAAACATATATATACTAGCATAGAATTTGTTTCCACCTGTGTCCAACTCTTTGCAACCCCATGGGCTGCAACACAACAGGCCTCCCTGTCCCTCACCATCTCCCAGAGTTTGCCCAAGTTCATGTTCATTGCATCCGTGATGCCGTCCAGGCATTTCATCCTCTGATGCCCTATTCTCCTTCTACCCACAATCTTCCGCAGCATCTAGGACTTTTACAACAAGTCATGTTTGCATTAGATGACCAAATCACCGGAGCTTCAGCTTCAGCATCAGTTCTTCGAGTGAATACTCAGGGTTGATCTCCCATAAGATTGATTGGTTTGATCTTGCTGTTCAAGGGACTTTCCGGCGTCTTCCAGCACGACAATTCAAAGGCATCAATTTGTTGATGTTCTGGCTTCCGTAAGGTCCAGCTCTCACAACTGTACGTGACCACTGGGAAGACCATAGCCTGGACTATACAGACT
>NW_011391544.1:0-684 GCF_000754665.1 Bison bison bison
TGCGTGTGTGAGTGCTAAGTCGCTTCAGTCGTCTCTCTTTGCGACCCCGTGGACTATAGCCTGCCAGGCTCCTCTGTCCATGAGATTCTCCAGGCAAGAATACTGGGGTGGGTTGCCATTTCTGTCTCCAAAAGGTAGAATGCAATACTGAACAGTGTAGAGACAGGAGGCAGACATATTGGGGCTGGACAGAAAGCAAGACAGAAAGGGAAAAAAAATCAACACTGAACCAAGATAAAAGGTTAATTAGAGTCAACTCAGGGACAGGAAGTATTCTGTTGGAGGTGCAAGCAGGGGTGTGGGAACTCTGGGAAGGCTCCCAGAGGTGGCTTGAAAAGACAACTTGAATAACAAATGTGGTTCATGTTTATAGTACAAAGAGGTCAACTTAGTCTTTGGTCTAGCTCTGTCACTAATTTGCTGAGCACCAATTTCCTAGTCTAGGCAATTAAATATTTGAACAAAATGATGTCTTGGGAAAGTCTTAGCAGGGAACTTACCACAGATTGAGAGTGTCTAAAACTAGACTGGAGCCTCCTTGAGAGTTTGTATCCCATTGCTCAGCACAGACCCTGCCACAAAGCAAGTCCTCATCTAATGTTTGTTGAGTGGTTTGTCAGGGCTGTGGGGTGATGCCTGAAATGGCAAGTTCTCTCTAGACCTTCCTAGTTTCAGCTTCTACCA
>NW_011391545.1:0-527 GCF_000754665.1 Bison bison bison
TGCTGCTGCTGCTGCTAAGTCGCTTCGAGTCGTGTCTGACTCTGTGCAACCCCATAGACGGCAGCCCATCAGGCTCCCCGTCTCTGGGATTCTCCAGGCAAGAACATTGGAGTGGGTTGCCATTTCCTTCTCCAATGCATGAAAGTGAAAAGCGAAAGTGAAGTCGCTCAGTCATGTCCAACTTTTCGCGACCCCATGGACTGCAGCCTACCAGGCTCCTCCGTCCATCGGATTTTCCAGGCAAGAGTACTGGAGTGGGGTGCCATTGCCTTCTCCGTAATTCATGCTACACTTGATATTATAAATATTTCACTGCAAGTGGTCTGAACTTCAGCCCAATGACTCCATTCACCTCTGTGAGTAAGCATAGTTTGCTTATATATGGCATCTTTCTTTGGAAAAAACTGGTAAATGGACATATCTCAATCATACCTATAAAATATAAAAATGACTTATTTTTTTTGGTCATTCTTACCAAAAAAGATACTAGAAGGCAAAATACAGGGGACCAGATATAGGTTATGGAC
>NW_011391546.1:0-691 GCF_000754665.1 Bison bison bison
CACCAAAAATGCAGTCCCTAAAAGGAAAAAAACTTGGTAAACTGGACTTTGTTAAAATTTAAGACTTCTAGTCTCCTAGACTTTGTTAAAAGGCTGAAAAAGTAAGCTACAGACTAGAATAAACTATTTACAAACTATATTTCCAACAAAGGATTTGTATCTAGAATCTATAAAGAACTCTCAAAGCTCAAAAGTAAAAAGCAATTCAACTGAAAATGAACAATAGACATGAACAGACATTTTATCAAAGAAGATACATGAATGGCACATGAAGATGTTCAATATTATTAGTCATAAGGGAAATGCAAATTGAAATCATGTAAGATATCACATCATCTGAGAAAAGCTGAATAAAAAACAGTGAAAATACCAAACGGTGGTAAGAATGCTGAGAACATACGTCTCTCATACACTGCTGGTAGAATGTAAAATGGTAGAACTTCTATGGAAAATACCTGAGTAGTTTCTTAAAAATTCAAATACATGCTTATCCTGCAACCCAGCAATCACACTCCTGGGCATTTATTTACATGAAAGGAAAATTTACGTCTGCACAGAAACCTGTACATGAATGTTCAGAGCGGCTTTACTTGCAATAGCAAAAAGCTGGAAACAACTCAGTATCCTTCAGTGGACGATTAAACAAACTGCAGAACATCTCTGTAACGGAATACTTCTCAGCAATTAAAAA
>NW_011391547.1:0-551 GCF_000754665.1 Bison bison bison
CAATACAGGCATACCTCAAGAAACAAGAAAAAAGTCAAATAAATAACCTAACCCTACACCTAAAGCAACAAGAAAAGGAAGAAATGAAGAACCCCCGGGTTAGTAGAAGGAAAGAAATCTTAAAAAGTAAGGCAGAAATAAATGCAAAAGAAACCAAAGAAACCATAGCAAAAATCAAGAAAGCCAAAAGCTGGTTCTTTGAAAGGATAAATAAAATTGAAAACCATTACCCACGCTCATGAAGAAACAAAGGGAGAAAAATCAAATCAATGAAATTAGAAATGAAAATGGAGAGATCACAACAGACAACACAGAAATACAAAGGATCATGAGACTACTATCAACAATTATATGCCAATAAAATGAACAACGTGGAAGAAATGGACAAATTCTTAGAAAAGTACAACTTTCCAAAACTCAACCAGGAAGAAATAGAAAATCTTAACAGACTCATCACAAGCATGGAAATTGAAACTGTAATCAAAAATCTTCCAGCAAACAAAAGCCCAGGTCCAGATGGCTTTACAGCTGAATTCTACCAAAAATTTAGA
>NW_011391548.1:0-646 GCF_000754665.1 Bison bison bison
GAGTTCAAATTTTAACTCAGTGCTATGTTATCTTTTATCTGGACTGCAGCTCCCTATTAAATCTGTCTGGCACTCTACCTCCTGGGAGACCCCATTGATGATTCCCAGTCAGTCACTGAATGTGATTTAAAATCAATCAAAGTGAAAGACCCCCTGGGTGTGCTGTCCTTTCTTTCTTCTTTGCTTTTTTTCAGTTCTTTTTTCTAAATTCATTTATTTTGATTTGAGGCCAATTACGTTACAATATCCTAGTGGTTTTTGCCATACATTGACATGAATCAGCCATGGGTGTCCATGGGGTCCACATCCTGAACCTCCCCTCGCACCTCCCTCCCCATCCCATCCCTCAGGGTCATCCCAGTGCACCAGCCCTGAGCACCTAGTCTCATGCATCAACCCTGCACTGGTGATCTGTTTCACATATAATAATAAACATGTTTCAATGCTATTCTCTCAAATCACCCTGCCCTCGCCTTCTCCCACAGAGTCCAAAAGACTGTTCTATACATCTGTGTCTCTTTTGCTTTCTCGCATATAGGGTCATCATTGCCATCTTTCTCAATTCCATGTATACGTGTTAGTGTAGTGTATTGGTGTTTTTCTTTCTGACTTCCTTCACTCTGTATAATAGGCTCCAGGTTCATCC
>NW_011391549.1:0-742 GCF_000754665.1 Bison bison bison
CTTTGCACACAGTTGCTGGGAATATAAATTGTCACAGCCACTATGGAAAAGAAGTGTGGAGGTTCCTCAGAAAATCACAACTGTAACTATCCTACGACTCAGCATTGCCAATTCCTTGTATGTAGTCGACCCTTGAACAACACAAATTTCAACTGTGCAGGTCCACATATAGATGAATTTTTTTCAATAAATACATTGGAAAACTATTCAGAGATTTGAGATGACTTGAAAAAACAGGTGACTCGCATATCCTAGGAATATAAAAAGATTAAGAAAAGCTGTCATGAATGCATAAAATTTATGTAGATACTAGTCTATTTTATCACTTCATGGGAAATAGATGGGGAAACAGTGTCAGACTTTACTTTTTTGGGCTCCAAAATCACTGCAGATGGTGACTGCAGCCATGAATTAAAGATGCTTACTCCTGGAAGAAGTTATGACCAACTAGATAGCATATTCAAAAGCAGAGACATTACTTTGCCAATAAAGTCCATCTAGTCAAGGCTATGGTTTTTCCTGTGGTCATGTATGGATGTGAGATTTGGACTGTGAAGAAGGCTGAGCACTGAAGAATTGATGCTTTTGAAGTGTGGTGTTGGAGAAGACTCTTGAGAGTCCCTTGGACTGCAAGGAGATCCAACCAGTACATTCTGAAGGAGATCAGCCCTGGGATTTCTTTGGAAGGAATGATGCTAAAGCTGAAACTCCAGTACTTTGGCCACCTCATGCGAAGAGTTGA
>NW_011391550.1:0-657 GCF_000754665.1 Bison bison bison
AGTTGCAGAATGAAGAAGAGCCTGGAGAACCTGAACAGGCTGCAGGGGATGCTCCTCCACCTTACAGCAGCATCTCTGCGGAGAGTGCAGCCTATTTTGACTACAAAGACGAGTCTGGGTTTCCAAAGCCCCCATCTTACAATGTGGCTACCACACTGCCCAGTTATGATGAAGCTGAGAGAACCAAAGCCGAAGCCACTATCCCTTTGGTTCCTGGAAGAGATGAGGAGTTTGCAGGTCGGGAGGAGTTTGATGATCCTGACCAGATGAGGATAGGAAACGATGGGATTTTCATGTTAACTTTCTTCATGGCATTCCTCTTTAACTGGATTGGGTTCTTCCTGTCTTTTTGCCTGACCACTTCAGCTGCAGGAAGGTATGGGGCCATTTCAGGATTTGGTCTCTCTCTAATTAAGTGGATCCTGATTGTGAGGTTTTCCACTTACTTCCCTGGATATTTTGATGGTCAGTACTGGCTCTGGTGGGTGTTCCTGGTTCTAGGCTTTCTCCTGTTTCTCAGAGGATTTATCAATTATGCAAAAGTTCGGAAGATGCCAGAAAATTTCTCAAATCTCCCCAGGACCAGAGTTCTCTTTATTTATTAAAGATGTTTTCTGGCGAAGGCCTTCCTGCATTTATGAATTCTCTCCCAAGAAG
>NW_011391551.1:0-697 GCF_000754665.1 Bison bison bison
TGGGAGGCAAGTTCTTTACCACTAGCACCACCTGGGAAACCTCTTAAATCTTTACTTTAATTTAATTAAATTAATTTAAAATGAAAAGATATGGCTAAAAGAACAAGATCTTCCTTATAAATGAGTTTCAATTAATTTGTATACTCAGTAACTTGTGTTTCTCTTAGATATTTTCCTCAAGATGAGAATCCATGCCCCTCGCCAAGTGTAGGCTGGGTTTAGTGACTTGTTTCTAAAGAACAGAATATGTCAGAGGGAAGGAGATAACTTTATAGCAGAGGAACTAGTGGTAAGTCATATTGATAGTATGAATCCTTGATGGGAAGTGATAAGAAAGATATTTTGCCTTGGAGGTATAGTTCTAAAAATATATAAACCCCAGTGCAACCAGGAGAAACATATCAAACCCATATTGAGAGTCATTGTGCAAAATGCCTGTCCCTGAAGGACTCCTGAAAATTGTCGAAAGTCATGTAAAGCAAGGAAAGTTTAGGAAACTGCTATAGACCAGAGTAAACTAAGGGAGGTATCTGTAGCTTTTGGCTATATATCCTCATGCAGTTCAGTATCCTGTATGGGAATATGAAACTGGAAAAGAACATTTTTGGAAAAACTGGTAAAATTTGCATAAAACCTGGAACTTAGTTAAAGGTACCCTACTGAAAGATGCTGGAATAATTGTGAGGCTTAATGGAGG
>NW_011391552.1:0-740 GCF_000754665.1 Bison bison bison
AACAAGGGGAGGACACACCTTAGTTGAGTTCAGGAGCAGGGAGCCAGCTGTGGGCTCAATACTGTTTGCTGGGGGCTTACCTCAGGCCAGGAACCAGCCTGAGAATCAGATGCAGGCCCAGAAGTCTTGGTCAGTGGCTTCAACACGTGCAGCTCCTGGCCTGGTTCACGGCAGGGACAGAGAAGCCGGCTCAAGGGTATTTATTTGTTCAGCGGCTTGAACAAGGGCAGGACCCAGACTGGGTCAGTGCAGGGCCCAAGATGTGGGCTCAGGAGTGCTTGTCGGGGCTTGAACATGGGAAGCACCCAGCCTGCTTCAGTGCAGGGACCGGGATGTGGGCTCAGGAGAGTTTGTCGGGGCTGGAAGATGGGCAGGGCCCACCCGATTCAGTGCAGGGCCCGAGATGTGGGCTCAGGAGTATTTGTCGGGGTCGGGAACAAGGGCAGCACCCAGCCGGGATCAGTAGCAGGGACCGAGATGTGGGTTCCGGAGTATCTGTCGGGGGCTTGAACAAGACAAGGAGCCAGCCAGGTTCAATGCAGCGAGTGAGATGCGGGCTCAGTAGTGTTTCCTGGGGGCTTGAACAAGGGGAGGACACACCGTAGTTCAGGGGTACAGAGCGCGTTGTGGGCTCAGGAATGTGTTCCGGGGGCTTGACTAAGGCCAGGAACAAGCCTGAGAGTCCGATGCAGGCCCAGGAGTGTCGGTCGGGGGCTTGAAGAAGTGCAGGACCTGGCCTG
>NW_011391553.1:0-555 GCF_000754665.1 Bison bison bison
AAAAAAATAAAGTTTAATAAATACATAAATCAGGCATGTTGCTATGGAAACGCACTTTCCAAATCACATCCCTCCAACCACATACTCACCTGCTGCTGTCACAGGGAGGCTGAGGAGCCTGGACCAGCCAGAAGAAGCAAAACTGAGCTTGGAGGGTGCAGGGTAAGCGAACGGAAGCAGGAAGAACCAAAGATGGGCAGCGGAGTCGGGCCACCATTCACCTCCAACCCCCACCTCAGACTCCCCAGAAATGCCAAGAGATGAGCTGCCTCTCCTCTTCTCGGTCCCTTCCCGCCAGTGCACACCTCCCACACACGGCACACGCCCCTCCAGGATGCAAGTAGACCCCAACGTCCCATCCCTTCCCTGCCGCTCGCACTCTGGAGGCAGACTAGAAACAGGTCATAGAGCAGCATCCCGTGTCCACCCTGACCCACAGCATGAGGACAGCCCCAGAGTCTCACCCCAGAAGGCAGCCATGGGGAAGGGAACGGGAATGGCTACTGGCCCAGCCCGCCTGCCAGGAGCCTGAATCCTACAGTCAATCAGAAAGCA
>NW_011391554.1:0-749 GCF_000754665.1 Bison bison bison
GAAACAGTTGAAGCAGTAAACAGCACGGAAACACTGGATGGTGATAAACTATTGAGTGTGTTTGATACATGTTGAATGAAGAGAAACTGGAAGCATGACACAGAGTAAAACTTGGGACCATGGTAAACTTCTGAATGTGTTTTATCTAGAATGAATTAAAGAAGGACTTGAAACTCATCATAGAACCGAAACAGTAATTGTGATAAGCTACTGACCATATTTTATTTGGAGAGGATAACGAAGTACATGAGGCATGCCCCAGTACTGCAACACTGGATAGTGGTAAACTACAGGGAGTGTTTGACTCAATCAGACAAATGGACACTTCAAGTCTGTAATAGCACAGCATCAATGAATGATGATAATTTATAGGGTGTGTTTTACCTGGAGGGAATGAAGGAGGCTCAAAACATGTCACAATACAGAAAAATGGATGTTGATAAACTATCACACTAAATTCTTCTGGAGTGGATTAAAAAACACTTGAAGCATATCTGAACGTAAACACTGAATGGGGATATGATATTGTGTGTGTGTATAAGGCCAGTAAAAATAGAGGAAACAATAGAATAGGAAAGACTAGAAATCTTGCCAAGGAACTTAGAGACACAAAGGGAATATTTCTTACAAACATGGGCACAATCAAGGACAGAAGTGGTATGAGCCTAGCAGAAGCAGAAAATGTGATGAAGTGTTGGCAAGAGTATAAGAGAACTGTATCAAAGAAAGGTCTTAATCACCTGCTGCTG
>NW_011391555.1:0-533 GCF_000754665.1 Bison bison bison
GTGATCTCCAAGGGCTCTTTCACAGACCTGTGGTGTACCCTCTAAGTACTGGTTCCTGAATATCAGCACACTTGGCTTCCTCTGTGGATTCCTGGGGTTGAGTCTCCTCTTGGAGTTGAATGCCATACCTTCTCCACTTCTGGCACAGATACCTAGAATCTCTGTGCACCATTCAAGGAACCTGGAATCTTGGCTGTAGACCTATGCCAGGAGAAATCTCTCCGTTTCCTCTTCCTTTCTCCTCCTCTTTGTCTCTCCCCACTCTTTCCGCCCCCGCCCCGACCCGCCTCCACAATTCATTTAAATCCTCTAAGCTTTCACAAAATGCTAGAAAGTGATAATCACCAAGGGGTTACCATCCCTCTCAGAACAAAAGAGGAAGAACTACAGATGACTAAGCTGTAGTGAGTCTCTTGTCTCCATTTTAGGTAATTTCCTGAGTGTAAATTCAAACACAAGTAAACTGTATTTATTTACTCAATGCTTGATTGATTGGTTTGCACTTTGAATATTTTACTAGGCCTTTCCAGTTA
>NW_011391556.1:0-625 GCF_000754665.1 Bison bison bison
TTTAACTCCTGCCTTAGCTACTTTACTTGCAGTACAAACTTGAACAAGCCAACTAAACCTTCCAAACCATCTTCACTCCTGAAATGAGTCTTTTTCTTTTTTTTTGATGAGTGTGATACTGTGATGCATAGTAAAAAATATACGTTTGGTTTTTGTACAGTTTCTGGCACAGAACTCCTAAAACACTCAGAATTTCCTGGGATGAGAGAACAAGCACAATGTTTTCTGTAACATGAATGAGGTGACTTTTGAATTGTACCTGAGGATGGGGGCTGGTTGCCAGGAGAAGCAACCACGTGACTGGAGAGTTGGAACTTTCAGTCCCAGTCCCTGACTTCTGGGGAGGGGCAGTGGGGCTGGAAGTCAAATCAGTTCCTAGTGGCCAATGATTTAATCAATCACGCTGAGTAATGAAGCCTCTTGTTGTTGTTTAGTTGCTAAGTCGTGTCCAACTCTTTTGTGACCTCATGGACTGTAGCCCACCAGGCTCCTCTGTCCATGGGATTCTTCAGGCAAGAATGCTGGAGCAGGTTGCCATTTCTTACTCCAGGGGATCTTCCCAACACAGAGATGGAACCCGTGTCTGCTTGGCAGGTGGATTCTTTACCTCTGAGCCATCAGGAAA
>NW_011391557.1:0-593 GCF_000754665.1 Bison bison bison
AAACAACAAAGTAAATGGCAATGGGGTCATACTTATCAATAATTACCTTAAATGTAAATGGGTTGAATGGCCAAACCAAAATACAAAGACTGGCTAAATGGATACAAAAACAGGACCCCTATATATGCTATCTACAAGAGACCCACCTCAAAACAAGGGACACATACAGACTGAGACTGAAAGACTGGGAAAAGATATTCCACGCAAATAGACACCAAAAGAAAGCAGGAGTAGCAATACTCATATCAGATAAAATAGACCTTAAAACAAAGGCTGTGAAAAGAGACAAAGAAGGACACTACATAATGATCAAAGGATCAATCCAAGAAGAAGATATAACAATTATAAATATATATGCACCCAACATAGGAGCACCTCAATATGTAAGACAAATGCTAACAAGTATGAAAGGGGAAATTAACAATAACACGATAATAGTGGAAGACTTTAATACCCCACTCACACCTATGGATAGATCAACTAGACAGAAATTAACAAGGAAACACAAACTTTAAATGACACAATAGACCAGTTAGACCTAATTGATATCTATAGGACATTTCAGCCCAAAACAATGAATTTCACCTTTTTCT
>NW_011391558.1:0-613 GCF_000754665.1 Bison bison bison
CCTGTAAGCTCTGCAAGGATCTCCCGGACAGAGAGGCCACGAGTAAAGGTAAAGCCATGAGCCTGGTACTCTGTGATCAGATGGTCTGTGGTGTTGATGCCGGCCTCCAGGCCTATATAACAAGCTTCCTGACTATCACACAAGTGACAGAAACCACAAATAATGTTCTGTTTATACAGCTGATCTGCTTTTAACTCCATTTGGCGAACAGCCTGCAACATCCTGTAGTATTTGAGTCCATCCTCCCTGGTAAGCACTATAGTGACAGGAGGGCCCTCTTCCAGCCAGTGAAGATCACATTTCTTAATTTCAAAAGTAGCATCATTTGCAAAATGACGGGATGCCACCAGCACTCTACTTGCCAGCTTCTGGATGACACCCAACAACATGTGAAGAGCGGTGAGCATCTTCCTCATGGAGCACAGGCAGTGGCTGTAGCTGCAAACCCCCAACGAGCCGAACACTATGGCCCAGGTGAGTCCAAGTCTCCTTTTTTAGAGGCTTAAGGCTTGAACAAATGTGCAGCTTTTCACGAGTAATTAAAGATTATCAGATAAACCAGAGAAAGACAAATACTGTATAGTATCACTTATATGTGGAATCTGAGAAAATA